>NC_134457.1:31059147-31363164 GCF_047948215.1 Lycorma delicatula | reverse complement strand
TTTTTTTCAAAATTCTGGCATCGATAAATTTCAATATCATCTGAAATTTGATTAATTACTTAAATTGACGGTTTGGTAAATATTTACGACCAAAAATATAATTTTTTTGAGAATATGAAAATATAATTTTTAATATTGCAGATAAACTAAATTTCGATTTAATATGGTTTAAACTAGAGGACAACACTACATAATTTGTTAAATCATAATTTATTATTTAATTAACATATAAAATTTTAATTTGCATCCTCTTTAACGAAGATTATCCAACAATAAAACTATATAAGTTATTAACTATATAAGCAATCAGAATTAAACTTAAACGCATAATTATTTTGAAAGAAAGATCTTTATTTAATTTTTTAAATTTACAAGTACATGAAGTACTGCAAAATGTCTACTGCCAAACACAAATATTATCTTTAATCTCCAGATTTCTACTCTGAAATTCTTTAAGCTTTGTGGAATGATCAGATTGTAAAGAGATTCAGTTGATTGTGATATAAGAATCTTCTTAATTGTAGTAATATTATTGGAAAAATCATTTTAATGAAAAAATATATTTCCCCAGTACTTTTTTCAGTGGTAAAAGTATTTCACTATTATAACTCAAGTATTGTAATAGGTTTATCTTAATACAAACATAATTTCTTTTTAGTATTGAATTAACCATCCCCAGTATCATTCTGGCATGGCCTTCTGACCTACTTCCTTTATAATGTAATTATTTTTAATTTAATTAAAATCAATTTAAAAAAAAATTGTGAAAGGTTTTTACATTATTATAAGTGCAGTAAAAAAAAAAAAAACGTTTGAATATCATTAATATTTTGTGGTTTTATATTAAAATTTTACAGTAAAGCAGAGGTAATTATTTCACCCTCCTTAAAAGAAAAAATAAATATAAAATAAAATGGAATCATTCATCTAATGAATTCATTACATATTAATTAAATATTCATTAACAATCTCATTATTTCTTATTAAAGTTAAATTATCCCTTTATGAAATTATAATCTTCCTAAATTATTTAATAAAATTAAGTTTTAGATATTTATAAAGATTAGAAGACAATTGTAAGGTACAAAAATTAATCAGAGGATTTCTTTTTGTAAATTGATTTTATTCAATTTAAACCTTATTTAAAAGTTTACGAATTTAAAATTAAATATTTTTATTTCCTTGTACGAAATTTCGGTCTTCACATTTTATCTCGTTTTTCCTTTTTTAACATTTTTCTATTTCCTTTTACGAATTAAAGGAAGTATTGTGATCGTAAAAAATTTCGGTTTTCAGATTTCGACGGAAATATCCATTTTCATCATCCCTGAATTCATTTTGACTTGTTTTGGCGTGACGTCTGTACGTACGTACAGACGTCACTTGAGAATTGCATAACTCAAAAACGATTAGTCGTAGGATGTTGAAATTTTGGATTTAAAACTGTTGTAACATCATGTTGTCCAACTCCCCTTTTGATTGCAATCGACTGAGCCAAAAGTATAAAAAAAGCCAAAAATTATAATACATTTGGATTTTGAGCTTTTTC
The DNA here is from genome assembly GCF_047948215.1 of Lycorma delicatula. Taxonomy (NCBI): domain Eukaryota; kingdom Metazoa; phylum Arthropoda; class Insecta; order Hemiptera; family Fulgoridae; genus Lycorma; species Lycorma delicatula. Next base: position 31,361,615 of record NC_134457.1, on the reverse strand, counting down.
TTAACTGCAGTAATAAGTAGTCATTGGGAGTTTTTCAACGATATATCATAAGTAGTACTTTTTTTCATTGGTTTCGGAGTTTCAGCCACATAAAATTTCAATTAATGAAATATTTGGATCTTACAAGGGGAAAGCGCATCAGTTCGAATCAGACTTCATCTTCTTTTTTTTAACTTTTTTTTTAATTTAAATACATTGATTTATTAATAATTATTATTCTGTGGTTGTAAAAAAATCTTTACCATAAATAATAATTCAATAATAACAAAAAAAAAAAAAATAAATATCAGAAGTTATTAATGAAATAAAATTTTATGTACTTTTCATTTTAAAGAATGTGTATATGTAATTTAATAGGCGTACAAGGAAGTCATGTGGTGTGCACGTCAGATTTTTTCTTATAATGTAATTTATAATTACATTATAAGATATAATGTTATATTTTTTTTTATAAAAAAAAAAAAAAAATAGAAAATTTTTAATTATAAAACGAGTAATAGTTTTAATGCAGTAGTAATAATTGTTAACATTTATCTGGATTATATAATGAAAATGTGGCAGCATAAGAATCCTACAGAAAAAAAAATTGGAAGGAGGAGGGAAAGTAATTCGAATAAACTGCTTAGGATTTACTGACGACTTGGCCCTCAGGGCTTTGAACATGAACGAAGTTTGTTCATAGATTTCTAGCCTCGAAAATATTGCTCAAAAACGTTGGATTAAGAATCTGTAATGAAAAAACAGAAATTACACCACTGAGTTTCTCTGCACAAATAAAGTTAAAATTAATGGGAATGAAATTAGACTAGTTCAGCGGTTTAAATATTTAGGGGAAAACATCGACTGCAAATTAAAAGAAAGTTCAGCTTGGCATAAAAGAATCTCCAAAATTAGAAAAGCACAATATTCTACTTGTCAGACTTACAATAGAAAATGTCTTTCAATACACTTAAAAATTCGCCACAACACAACAGCCGTTCTCTCAAAGATACTGTACATATGTGAAACTATTTTTCAAATAAATAAAATGAAGCTAAAACCAACTGACCGGATAATTAAAGCAATATCAGGATCCTGGGATTAACGCAGGATCATCTGAACCTGTTTAAACAAAAATTACCAAAAGAATTGGGATATGACAAATTCCCGCTGACGAAACCGAATACAAAATAGTATACTTCCATTATCAGCGTGATGAAGAAGAGAAGGATTTCTTATTTTTAAGACATTTTTAAGACATTTTAGGACATCTTAAGAATGCCTGAATTCTGAAAAAACTGGTTCTCAGGAAAAGAAAATAGTGAAAAATCCGTCAGAGAAATTAAGAAGGATCTCGAGCAATTTTACTGAGGATCAAGGACGCTTTCGACAAGACAAAAATAAACAACAGTCAAAGAACACATTCTCTACAGAAAAGATCCAAAGACGCACAGTGGAGGTTACAGACAAAATGAAGGAACAAAGATCAGACCGTAAAAAAATTACTGGCAGAACCGGAATATTAAGGCAATGTGCTCTTCGAAGAATACTGTAAATTGTTTGACTAATTAATCTAATATGGCCTCAGAAGAAAAAGAAAAAAGATTAGTTTTCAAATTACAAAAATATTTCCTTGCGTAGAACCTTTCTGGGCTGATTAGTAGAATTTTGTTTAATGTTTCATGTTTTCTTCAAATTTACTGAATAAGTTGTTGCTAATCAGCTAAAACAACTTAAAAAATAAAAATAATTTAAGTACTTTGAGATTGTGTCGTTTTGTATTTAATAATTTTTTAAAGTTTTCAGCTTATTGTCACGTTATTATCCGAATTTTATCTCTATTAAACTTTATGCAGCTTAAATACTTGTATAAAATAAAATAATATATGTGTATAAAATAAAATTCTGTAGTCCCTAATATTAACAATCATAGTTTTGTTAATTATTTTTTGATATATTTTCGTTTTTTTTTTATTTTTGTACGTCATCAATCGTTAACTTTATGAGTTTAAGATGCTGGGCTTTGTAATTAATGTATGAGAAAACTGAAAAATTATCGGTGTAGCAAAGAAATTATGCACATGTTGCTTTTTCTTGTGAAGGAATGAAAAATTAAATGTGAACAGTTACATTTTTCTAAAGAAACTTACTATAAATTTTTTACTGGTCACAATTTGAAGTTGGATTCAAGAGTTTATGTGGTACATTTACTCTATTATTTTATAAACAAGAAACTCAGCTGTCTTGGGGTCACAACTAAATGAAGCTATACCAAATGCTAGAGTAATATGATTATTATATCATGATTATATTATATATGATTATTATATGATTCATTGATTTATTAAAGTAGTTAAATTAAATTAATTGAGTTAATTATTGTAAAAAGTAATATTTTAAGTAAAAAATAACAAATAATAAAGAGAAATTCAGACGAGAGTAATAGAGAAAAAAAGGGGTAAATATCGTACCCCTAAATAATAAAGAAAAAATATTAATAGAATTCATCTAATAAAATGTGTTTCTCTTTTCAAGTAAATTTTTTCTATATTGTTACTTGATAAAATAACTACATTGTTATCAACGTTTCTACTTTAAAATGAAAAAAGTCATTGTTTGTTACTGATCAGAATTTGACTGAATACTTTTATCTGTGCAGTAAAAGTGGATTTGTAAGTTTAATTAAAGCGAAAAAAAAAATTGTGATTATTCAAAACAACTATCGTTTACAAAAAAAAAACCAACAACCGTGTTTTGTTTTTTTTTTTTGTTTTTTTTTTAGAATGAAACGCATTAACAAAAAAAGCCATCGATTATTTACAGCGAACGCCTTTTAAAAACCAAAAATACTGATGTGGACACCACATGCTTTCCTTGTACGCCTACATATACACATATACGCATATACTCGTACTTTTTATATATCTATATTTATAATTACTTTTTTTCATATTTTGTTTTATTATTGAATTATTATTTATTATTATTTTTTTTTATAATCAGAAGTTAATGATTATTATAAATTAATATATTTAAATTAAAAAAAAAAAGTTAAAAAAAAGAAGTCTGATTCGAATCGATGTGCCTTTCCCTTGTAAAATCCAAATATTTCTTTAATTAAAATTTTAGTTTGCTATAACTCTGGAACCAATGAAAATAAGTACCACTTGTGATATATTGTTGAAAATCTCTCAATGAGGACTCATTATTGAGTTAAGAAAAAGTCCAAAATGCAATTTTCTTTTGGTTTTGGGCTTTTTTGGACACTTTTGCTTTAGTCGATTGCAATCAAAAGGGAAAGTGCACAACTAGATGTCAGGAGTCCTAAATCCAAAATTTCTGCATCCTACGGCTAATAGTTTTTGAGTTATGCGAGATACATACGTACGTTCGTACAGACGTTACGCTGAACTACTCAAAATGGAATCAGGGATGGAGAAAATGGATATTTCCGTTGAAATCAGAAAACAGATTTTTTACGCGATCGCAGTACTTTTCCTTTACTTCGTACAAGGAAGTAATAACTTAAATTTTTTTTCGATGTTTCTAAAATTTTTTCTCATTCAGAAGACAAGGCCAAATTATAGTTAAGATAAAAGTTTGTTTTTAATTTTCCGCCAGTTTTAAGAATTGCAATTTAAAGAAAAATGTTTAAAAAGTATTATTTTTTGTTTGTAGTATCGTTGTAATAATTATAATATTAGTTATTTATTGTAGAATAATTTACACATCTCTGTCAATAAAAGATTGGTGAAGAGAAGATTCATGCTTTTTAAGAAAGATTTACTTCCTTTTTCCTTGGTACTCTTACAAATCTCCAGTATTATTTTATATTCTTCATTGGTTGTACAACAAATTATGTGTTGAAATCATTAATTAATTCAGCGGCACGACCCTTCAACAGAATGTAGGTGATAAAAAATATTGATCCCTATACAAAGAGTGAGTGGGCTTCACTCTGAGGTAGTGGAAGGTATTTTAAAAACCATATTTAACTGTTATATGGTATTAAAATTAGTTAATATGCTTACCCTTTGCATTATAGAAATTATAATAGTCAATTTAGTTGCTTGGAATTTAGAAGATTTTTTACGATTTCATTTTTTACTTACATTTTAACTCCCTTTTGTTTGTGTTTTCTTATTATAGATATATTTTTTATTTATTTCTACTTTGATGCTAAAAGTATTCTGCGTTTCTTCTTTATTATTATTATATACTACTACTGTTACTTTTCTACTACTACTACTCTGTAAATCTATGAAACAGAGTATTTGAAATTTTAAAGTATTGTACATATTTAAAGTAATGTAATTGTTTTTTTGTGATTTATAACAACTTCAAACTGTTCAAGTCAATTTAATAAATACATAAACATAACTTCACCATTCCAATACGTAATTTGTCTGGTGCATTGGAAATGCATCAGACAATTTAAAGACACTTGTATGTTGAATTTTATTAAACCTTTAAAATACAAGTACAGTGTAAGCTCGTCGTCGTAAATCAGCTGATTTCAAAGTCGAAGTTTTCAGGCTCAAATTCTAATAAAGTTAGTTCCTTTTATCCGAATTTGAATACTAGATCGTGGATATTTGTGTTCTTTGGTGGTTGAATTTCAATTAAACACATGTCTCAGGAATGATCGGTCTGAATTTGTTCAAGATTACACATTCACCGGTACAGTTACATTCCACTGATGATAAATCGCTAATGGCATTAATTGTTAGCGACTATAAATAAAATATTAAAAAAGTATAATGTATATTTTTTTAAATTAATATTTTTTACATTGAAGTATAAATTATATTAAATTAATATAATACCTTTTTAGTCTAAGAGTAAAAAATTAAATAATTTTTTTTTTTTTTAATTTATAATACCAACTTTAAAAGTGTTGTATCTCCCATTTTTATTTGAAAATAATAAATTAAATTTTTAATATAATATAATAATAAATTTATTTATTATTTTTAATAATATTTTTAAAAAAATTTAATTTTTCCTTTTATATTTTAAATTTACTAGAAATTCTTGTTGGAAAAAAATTATGAACATATACATAGCTTAAGTTTTAATTGAATCTTTTACAACATTAACTGTAAAATAAAATAAATATATTTCTAAAACAATAAAATAATTATTCTGATTAGTCATATGTAACTAGAGTTTCTTTTCGTATGAAAACTTTCATATATTTCTCAGTCTGGTAATTTTTAAACTTTTTCCCTGTAGAAAAAAAAAATTCAACGATCGAGATGGGTGAACTTAAAAACTAAAGTAAACGTTTCATCATTCTACACGAAATCTCATTTTGGCAAAAACTTTATTGCTGCTTTTTTCTCAGTAATTCCGTTGATGGAAAATATTTATTGCGATTTATTTTGCTCAGATCCATTTTAAAATGTTAATTTATTAGATAATAAGAATAGAATAAAACAAATTAGCTAAGTTTAAACTGAAAAAAAACGTGGTAGAAGAACACTGTTTATACGAAGAATTAAATTTGCATTAACACACGCAACATCAAGGAACACGATACTTAATTTTATCTGTTTTACACTGTACCATTTGTATTCAATGTAATAAATATATTCAGTGTGCCCATTTGAAGTAGTTGAAAATTTAAATAGGGTATCTTACTAAATAAATGAAACATAACTCTAAATTGATTGTAAATATACTCAAAGTAGATGATTCAGAAATATATATATATCTTTACATATTTGCGCGCGCGCGCGCGCGCGCGTGTGTCATTCATTGGCTTGCGCGACTCATTGCACTGATAATAGTATATTTTTAACGACTTGAATTGGTAAATTATGTAACAGTGTTTGAAAAATGTAATGGAATGTACCAGGAATATATCACGCATTGCATTCTGTACTATAGAAAACCCAAGAGTTATGCAGTTTATATAACGTTCGTGTTACTCAGTGCTGCATATAAAAGAGCTTTGTTAAGAGCTCTTCAATATTCAATAGAAAAACAAGTATGAAAATTTGAAATGACTTCATTTCTATTTTGCTGCTTAAATTCGCTGCCTAGCTGATATTCTCGTTTCGTAAAACTGGTAAATATATTATTAGTATTGTAATCCTATAACATTCTTAGAATGTGTGTTTTTAGAATATTTCAAATGTTATTGTAAGTTATTCTTTAAAAAGATTATTTTTATTTTACTTTCTTAAAGATACATCATTTCCCTCGGAATAATATCCCGGATCTAGAAAAATACTTTACAATTTAATACTTTTTATTAGATATCTCTTTTATTTGCATATTTATCTTAACAAAAAATTTGAACCAAAATTAAGGTCCAATTCTCCTTCTGATTTCTCTGACAGCTCTCCTATTACTAGAGGTCAACAAGGAATTTATAATTTTTTTTACAGGTTGATATCATATATAATTTTGAAGCTTGTAAAAGGAAATATTATATGCAAATTTTATATAGTATGAAACATTCAATGCCTAACAGGGATCATTCCAGGTGGTGAAACGCTATTCTGCAAATCAGCATATATTTTATTATTTGACAAATTCAATTTTAATATTTATCATAATCGAAGTTTATTTAAATAAAATATTCACAGTTTTATTAAATCAATAATATTTTTAAATTAATATTAATACTATGGATGCATATTATAAAAATTATACCAAATGTTATATTTTTCTTGATGATCCCACAAACTTGATGAAGGGGAAAAGCGTGACATCTGCGGATATATTATGCTTTGCTTTTCACTTTTCTCTGGATACCGTTATCAAAAATTCCTATTTTCATGGTAATTTTTTCCATCTATTTTAAAATTGAACTTTCATCCAATTTAAATTATAATCATATAATTTTAATATGTTCATCATGTGAATCTATTATTTATATAATTTATAATAAGTATAACTGAATTTTAATAATTTAATGAAATTTATTCGAATATTTTACTTATAAATCAGAATTTAGAATCGTTCGAACTAAAATTGATCAGCTCAACCATTTTTTTATGTTTTCCTTTTTTAATTTTATTTCTAATGTGATTCTCAATGTTCTACTGAGTTTAAAGAGTATAAAGAACCACTGGATAAATTTAAATATCCACTCAAATACGTTAGTCTTCTACATTGACTTAATTTTCCCAGTTGTCTAACGTGGAATCGAGAAATCCATGTAAATGGATTTCATGAAATCTCTGAAAGTGTACGGTAATTTATGTATTCATTTAGATCGTCGTCTAACATGGAAGGTTCACATTAAGTAAAAAATAAAACATCTAGATAACAAATTTAAGTAACTATAATGGTTATTAGAAAAATCGCAACTATCCCTATCTTAAAAGATAATTTCGTACAAGGTTATTCTAAAACCGGTTTGTCTTTTTGCCTCCCAAAGCCGGACCCGAAATCAAGCAATTACACAGCTCTGGGAGGTGCCTCGCCTCTAACCCCTAGGGCAGGGATTCTACCAGGCTCAACAACGCTGGACCCAGCCTAGGAGCTGGACCCTAGGAGCTGGGACTCGGACTTTTAATGCCTGCCTCTAACAGGGCAACCCCGCCCTCAAGAGTTGCCCCCGCTTGAACTCGGTCGTTCAATGCCTGCCTCTAACGGAGGCGGTCCAAAAGCCGCCCTCGCCGAGATTTGGTCTTAATCGCTCGGGTCAGAGTCCTCATATTTCATCATCGGTGACCAGCCGAACAAGTGCAGACGGACGTCGACTCCACAGAGGGCTGTACGACACCCCGTTGCTACACCGCCTTCAACAAGCATACTGAAGACGAGCCATGACATTATCGTAAGAAGAAGGAAATCCGGAGCCTGGTTAAACACACATTACACAAAGAGCCAATGGTCACCAGCACCTGTCTGGGAAAGAAGTTCACCTCGACCAGCGGACTCATCTGTTCCGTGATTTACCTTTCTGCAGATAGCAATCCGAGGGTTTTTACAGCAGGCTCACTGATGCACAGGCTCCCCACATTTAAAACATAGGTGCGAGCGATCAACTTCTTGACAAGCGGAGGACATGTGGCTTACACCCCAGCAACGAAAACACCTGTCCTCGGGGTCCCTTATACGAGCCCGACAATGCACTCATCCGACCTTGACCCGGCGTTCAATAGTCTCTTCACCGCACCATAATTTGTACAATTGTAACATTCTGGTTCGCATCAAAAGCCGGACGAACGGGATACCCGAAAGTCAGCAGCCTTATCAACCACCTGTCGCACTACCTCGGCAAACTTCGCCTCGCTGGTGACGATGCGATCGCCGGGGTGGAGAGTCTTGGAACACTCCACAACAGCCTGGGGCATCACCACCCTAACCGGTGATCCCATCCTACCGAAAACATACAACATGAGACGCTCCATTCACGACGCACCCGGCCCCCTGGGAAAACAAACAACGGATTTGGAGACTCATTCTGTATTTTCCCCAGGGACTAGAAAGCATTTAATTAAGGTATTTCAAGGGAAACTACTTTATAACTTATTATTGTTATGAAATTTACTTTCATAACATTCTGGTCTTTAATCTACGGCAACGATTGTAAATATAATTTGAGATACTAAATAAAATAAAAAAGTTGTCTTATGTATATGATGCATGTCAAGTACAACGGGCGTAAGTAAAGCTAATGATAATTTGAAATCAGCAAATCACTGCAATGAACAGAACGAAGGAATTACTTACAGGGCTGATTAACACCGATATTTTGTGAGTTTGATGTTATGATATGAAAGGGTATACTCAGATTAATAGTAAAATCATAATGATGACTGAAATGATTTTCTGTCACTCATCTTTCAATGGTTTTCAAAAGGAAACCACAAAGCAGGATTTCTGATTTAAATTTAAAAATAATGATTTGCTGAAACTCTACTGCCACAAATTATTGAGCAAAATTAGGAATTTTTAATGCAGTCTTAATGAAAAATTGAAAAAGAATGAGTCCCAGAACCAAATTTTCAGAAAATTCAGCGGAATTGTTGTAAAACCCAAAAATTTCCAATCTAAAAACATGCTTCTTTAGGTTAACATAAATCTACTTTTTCAAATTTTCACCAACCAGATAAATTTTTGAAACGAAAAAATTTAACTTATGAGAAACTGAATTCAATTTTTATTGAAAACCAATCAAGAATAAAATTCTCAAAATCAAGCATTACTTTTGATGAGAGGAATACACTATTATTCATTAGTTAATATGAACCATTAGTTAATATGAATAAAAAAATAAATAAATGTCACGTTGAGGGGGTTACTATTGAAATCAGCAAAAAATGAGTCCAAAGAACATTGATCAAAGTCCAAAGTTCAGAACATAAAAGCAAACCAAACTTCAAAAAATAGTCTTATTTTGATGATGAACCAAGTAGCGAAATGAAATGAATTTTTACGAACTAATAATTTTATATTTTAATGAAATTCCAATATTTAGTAACACAAAGAATGTTATAATTTATGGATTATAAAAGGTTGAAACCCGAGAATTAAATTAAGTTAATTTTTTTAATTTTTGATTAAACATATTGAAATAATAAAAGATTTACAACAGAACGAAGCCGTTCACACTAATATATTTAATTAACATGAGCAGTTCGTTAGCGATCGACGCAAATTCTGTGTTTCAACACCTCCTTATTTGCATTACATTAATTCTACTAAACATTACATTTAGATAAAATAAAACTGAAAGAGTTCGTTGATCAGAAGTCATGAGTTAGATAATTGTTGATAAGCTTTACTACAGCAATTATTCTCCGTTCATTCTAAGAAGGTTTTATGAAATAAACAAACTACGAGTGTGGTAGTGCGTGTATATACAGCACACTAATGTACGCGCCGAGCTGTTGTAACTACCGGGTGTTTACAAACAAACATTGTTTGTTTATCACCAGCTTCAAAATTTCAGTATAAATTCTCTTATTCCAAATTGGATATTTTTAATTTTCTTTTAACTGTAGTTCTGTTTTAGTACTTTTTATGATACGCGCTCGCGCGCGCGCGCGTGTGTGTGTGTGTGTGTGTGAGTATATTTGGTTATTGTGCCATTTATTTACTGTGCGATTATTACTGATTATTGTGAGATTTGATAGTGTGATTAGCCTGTATGTGTGTGTATTCGAATAGTTTATCGATATGTCTGATAATTTAGATCTATAATAAGCATAGAAAAGGGAAAGATTTGTGAAAAAAAAAAATTAAACGTATTCAATCAACTGCTGGAGAAAAAGGAAATAGTGAAACTTTCTTCTGAATTAACTGGTGTGTCAGTGAGTAATATTAATAGATTATGTTCTGAAATAAATAGGAAAGGAAAGGTAGAAACTCCTGTTAAAAAAAGAAAACGTGAAAAACCTATGCTAGGAAAAATGGGATGAATTTGACAAAAATATAATAAGATTGACTGTATATAATTTATTATTTCAAAATGAAATAAAAACCATAAAAATACTGCTCACTAAGACAAGAGTTTACCAAAGATTAGACGCACTAGTTTATAAAAATTACTGTTGTCGATGAATTATAAATTTATTAAAAGAAATAAAGTGTAATTGTTGATCGAGAGAAAATTTGACTTCATAATTATTTTTAAAAAATGGGTAGAAATATATTTTATTTGGATGAGTCATGGGTAAATGAAGGCCATACCACTTCAAGAATTTGGTATGATACGACAGTTACAATGGTAAAAACATAATTTCTGTCAGGATTAAGCAGGAGCCTCCAACCTCCAAAAAATGAAGGAAAGCTATTAACTGTGGTACATATTGGCAATGAAAATTGATTTTTAGAGGAGGGATTATTCGTTTTTGAATCCAAAAAATCTGGAGACTACCACGATGACGTGGACGAAGATATTTTAGGAAGTGGTTTGAAAAAGTATTTTAATTATTACCCGAAAATAGTATTGTTGTAATGGATAATGCTCCGTACCACTGTGTAAAAGTGAAAAATATTAACAGTTGATAGAAGAAACAAAAAATTGCTTTATGGCTGCGATCAAAAAAATCCACTTTGGAGAAAACAGTTTAAATGCAGAAATCCTTTAACATGTAAAACGCAATCGTGACAAATTAATTAAATCGTGACAAATATTTTAATCGATGATTTGGCTGAAACGAAAGGTCATACAATGGTTAAGCTTCCCCGTTATCATTGTAACCTTAATCCAATTGAGTTAGTGTAGAGCCAAGTAAAAGGTTATGTTGCCCGAAATAATAATAAGTAATAAAATGAAAGACGTTAAAATCCTGCTTGAAAAAGGCGTGAACGAACTATCAACTGATAAGTGGAAACAGTGCGTGAATCATGTTACAAAAGAAGAAAAGAAAATGTTGAACTTTTATAATTTTCTTAATGTTATGGTCGACGAACTAATCATTAATGTTAGAGATATTTGTCAACAACCCCAACTTCTGGGAGTGATGAAGAATCGGATGTAATAGAGGAAATCCAATATTTGTCGATACTGACAGAGAACATGATAAGCAATTTTCTTAATGTTTCGAAGTGGTAAGGTTTTGTTCAAGTTATGTATTTTACCTATTAAATTATTTTTAATAATTTGGTAGTTATTGTTTCGGATATTATTGTTTTCGTAGGTCTTATTACACCAAAAATTTTGTGAGGAATTATAAAGTTATAAGTCAAGTATAAAACTAAGTATAAAGTAAATATAAATTAAATAAGTAAATATAATTAAATACATAAATATATTATAATAGTAATTAAAATTATAATAATTATAATTAAATATATAAATTAAATTAAATGTAAAGCGAGTATAAAATTTTTTGAGGCATTACAAAAAATTGTAAGTTTCGTATGTATTTTCTTTTAGACACACTGTTCCACAGCGCTCTGTCGTCTGCAGTATGTTTATGTTATATCTTAGAATGAACAGAGAATACTTCTGGCAAATAATTCACTTCTGGATTAGACCTAGCCGGATAATTTCTAATAATTTCTAGTAATGTCAGGTTTTTTTTTTAATTTAGAAAAAGTTACTACTTTCTCATCTACTAAATTTAACCTGAATTGCTAAATTTCCCTTATATTAAACATTTCGGCGTTTCTTTGTTAGTCACCTCTTCATAACAAAGTAGTATATATATATACTACTTGTAACTCACTACTTACTACTTTAACCCAATAATTAAAGAGACAAATTGATTGATGTAGAAAAACTGTGCATTTTTACAAAATTAGACTTTTACTACTTCTCAACATAATCCCCACCAATATTAATACGCTTGTCCCAACGATGAACTAGCTTTTTTATTCCTGTTGTAGAAGCCTTTGTCTTGTTGTTTGAGCCACTTTCCCACAAATTCTTTGACCTCCTCGTTGTTGCTGAACTTTTTTCCACGTAATTCCTCCTTGAGTACGAGAGAGCCAAATTTGGACTGTAGGGAGGATGTGGTAATATCTCCCAACCCATTTTTCCAATGATTTCTTGGGTCAGCTGAGTGATGGGAGGGCAAGCATTGTCGTGTAGCAATATCACATCCTTTTCTTTGAGATCCTTTGAGATATTATATATTTACTAGAGTTTATTTGGTTAATGCCTACGGTTGTTAAGGAGTATTTATCCGTTGCTAAGGCTTTGTTTATATTTTGACTTTTTGTGTTTTTATTTGCTCAGTTGGGCTATAAACTGATTAACTCGGGTGCATTTCACTCTTTTAAGTGTGTTTAGATCAATATTTGTTGTTCTTTTACATTTACTATGGAATTAATTGATTTTGTTGCCATAGCCTACAGTTGACAAGGCTTGTTTACTTTGGTAGCCTAGTGCCCTACCATCTTCTACCCGCAGACGAGGGGATTTCCGCTCCGACCGGGAAGCGGGGTCCACGTAGGAAAGTTGACTTGAGCGTCTCGGGAGGAGGTTTCCGAGGAGAGCGAGAGTGACCGGTGATCCGCTTCGTGGTTATTGAAGCGGAGGCACGGAGGATGTAAGAAGCCTTACGCTTAGATTCCAAGCGGAAGAAAGAAACGTTTTTATCTACGTTGACCAGACGACGACGTACGTCGGCAGCCACATCTGCTGCGACTGGTGAAGACAGCGAGGACGCTGACGAATGTGAGGTGCATTTTCCACCACTTTTGCCCAGTGACCACACGAGTAAGAGCCGGCAGGCGACGAAATCGACGGGGAAGCGGCGTTGGGCGGCTCTCTCCCCTCGTGGAAGGGGATGGGAAGCAGTTGCGAGCTGACAGTGAGGAATCGCTGACGTCTGCAGGAGTAGTGGTGTTGATAGAAGATGAGGGTGAAGACGAGATTGCGGACGCGGACCTAGAGGGTTTTAGCATTAGGGAGGAGTTTATCTTTGAACTGGAAGGATTACTGAGTGTATTGGCGCAGCTTGTCTCTTCGAACATGACAACGAAGACTGAAATGAAGGATTGCTCCAGGATAATGGTTGGTTATGCGTCACGTATCAACAGGCATTACATAGCCTTTTTTGACTCTTTTTTTTTTTTTTTTGACTCTCCTCCCCTGGGCCGGTCCGACTGGTTGGTATTGAGCCACCCAGGGGAGTGCCTGTTGTACTGAAATGGGCCTTCCCACCTACCGGCTGTATGTCTGGCATAGCAGGTCGGCCCACCGGTCAGTTCTTTTGAGTCTATTGATATGCCCATCTATATATATATCGCCACGCCATACCATGATTGTCTTGACGTGACGATTGGGTCTTTTCTTTGATCTTTCCTATCAAGAAAACGCTTGGAGTTCCCAGTGGCTCATCAAAACTGGCACATCTCAGCATGCCAGTCCTCACCACTGGGGCTATCCGCCCTTCCCTATACTAAGATCAGAACCCCAATCTCCTCTCGTCCTCATTTTTCTGCGTTAATATTTTCTTAATAGCTGAATCAACCCTCTTCCAGGCATCTTCACTCTGCAACATGTGATTAATTAATCTGCCGTTACCATCAGATGATAGATTGATGTCTACTAATTCTTCTCTCCATTTATGGCAGTCAGTAAATGTGTGCTAAGCATCATCTTCGCGATCGCAATACATACATTCCATCGATGCTCTTCTACCGATTCTGTGCAAGTAAAAATTAAAGTTGCCATGCCCTGTAAAGTATTGTGACAGGTGAAAATTCGCTTCCCCATGCTTCCTATATATCCAGCTTTTAATATCGGGGATGAGTCTCTTTGTTCTACATCCAGGGCCATTCTCATTCCACTTGTCCTGCCACTTTGCCATTAGCCGCTGCCTTGATTCGTGAATTCCAACTCCCTGGTCTCTTTCAACTCTTAAAAGTGCCAATAAATCAATCGGTGGGTGCATTACATAGCCTGGCAGGGCTTTCCTAAACGGGAGAATAGGGCCACACAGACACGTGTGGTGGGGAGCAGGGAGAGTCACTGGCCTTCTGGTGGCAAGATGGAGGTGCAGCGGGAAGACGGGGCCACACAGACGTTGCCTGTGAGCACTGGCTCTGGTCAGGGTGGACTTCGTACGATCGGGCGTGGACTTGGCACAGTTGGTTCACCGAAGTTGGCCAAAGGATGTATTCCGCTGTGCAGAGCTGCTGACTGACATCAATGGGTATGATGAGGTTCCTCAGGCGTGGGTGTTGGATTTGGGTGTAGATGTTGGTCACCCTCGCCGCTTACGTGTCCTGAGTTCGGTGCCTTGGGTCGAGCACCTAGCACGTGATGGCAGGTTTCAAGCAGGACAGGTGTTTGCCGCAGAATCGAGCACAGCTGATTTATCGGGTGAGTCTATGTTGTTGAGGGAGGCCTCCATATTCAGGTGCTGGCCGAAGGGATCGCCGCCAAAAAACTCAGTCGAGAAATTTCGGAGACTGTTGAGGGCATCTCAACGACGCTGGCGTGGAGGGCACATCCTCGTGAAGGATGTGGATTCACTCACTCCTCAAGAGGAATTTATAACAGACCTTTGTCGGATGACGGGGGAGGCGGTGACGCTCGATGAATTGTCTATCCGGCCGGCCTATGGAGCGACGATATTAGTGACGGTGGCTGTGGCACCCATCCTCGCCGACAAGTTGTTGGCTGATGGTCGGGTGCGTCGATGATGGGTTGCCTGCCGAGTAGTGCAGCGATCCATGGAGGACCGCTGCTTCCGCTGCTGGCGTCCGGGGCGTAGGGCAGAAGTGTGTAGTGGCCCGGACCGTACCGGCCACTATTTTAATTGTGGGGAGGCTGGCCACGTCAGGAAGGACTGTGGCTGGGAGGCCAGATGTTCTTCCTATAATGGGCATGGACACGCCTCTGGAGGCCGGGGTTACAAAATTACTCATGCGCTGAGCTGAGTTTCTGTTTGAGTATGTGTACGGCTCTGGCGGGGGGGGGGGGCAAATAAAAAAAACATAGTATATTTATTTATTTAGTACATAATAGAAATGATTTAAGTAATTTACAAAACTCCAATATTTGCATAACTCCTTGAAGGACGAAGCGGTAGCTATTATCAAAATTTACCACTTACGATTGAAAATTATACAATTGCACTAGATATATAGTCGTTTTAACAATAAATATTTAATTGCTTCTCATAATGCAGATTGTATTTTAAAACTAAATTCTATAAAGGGAGAATCTTTGGATAATTTATGCAAATTTATTTTCGAAGTATCGTCATATGTGATTGCCCTTGAAGCAATGCATAATCCAGTTAATACATATGAATTTATTGTTGTTCAGTGTTAACATCAAAGTCAGATTACAATATCTCCAGATTATGGAAGGAGAAACTTTCAACTCAAAGGTTTCCCACTTTCAAAGATTTCATAGAATTCCTTTAATTTAGAAGACAGATGCTTGAAAATATTAATGCAAATAAGTCAAACTATCAAGACATTTCAAGTCATAATATCAAGGGACAACGACTCAACAATGGAACTAAATCCTACACTAAACGTTTTAATATAAATGCTAACAAGCAGTATAAGGCAAATAATATTAACTGTTATTCAAAATTAAATTATAAGCAATTTCCAATTCAGTAAAATATGTTGTTAAGTTAAATCAGTTCTGTTACAGGTGTATTAAAGATTAATTCAGTTCTATTAAAAATGTAACTTAAAATGCGAATCTAAATAAAATACTTACATATAATACTACTTAAAATATAAATATTGTATATGTACATCCTCATTAACCTCAACAATGAAAAAAGTTACTAATAATACAATATTAAAGTAAATTAAATGTATCTAAATCTGTAATAAATTACATATAATAAAAATATAATTGATCACTTTAACTAGGAATTTATTGAAAGACAATGATCCAGCCAGAAAGTTCTGAATTCTGGAAGATGTATTTAGGCACAGTTATTCGTCGAAATTTTTTTTTTTTTTATTAAAGTGTTTAGCAGTTAAAATACTTATTTATTAGTTCTATTGAGAAAATACATCTTACTGGAAAATCTCATAATATTATTTTATCTAGATACGTCTCGATCTTCGTGCATTGCGTTAGTTAACTGTATATTTAATAATTAGTTAACAATATATTATTTAATAATTATGTTTAATAGTTTAAATAGTTTCATTTTTATGTATAAATAATTAATAATAAAAATGGATGTAAAACAAATCTACAAACTATGTGGTAAAAAGAGACCTAACATCTCCATAAAATATAATAATGGAATAAATTTATTCTGTTCAAGTGTCAAGTGACCATTATTGTATTACATTAAGATTACATTCCAAAAGCCTTACAAAGCTTACTTTGTACATAACAAAAAAAATTAAGGACGTCAGTATTGTTTAAATAGAATCAAATTGCTCTTCCTTACTTTTTTAAAATTAGTTGTCTTGATTTTATTTTTTATCGGTAATCAATCTCTTAATTCGCAACTTTATGTGCTTGAACGGTTAATTTAACCAAATAAATTGACTAATTAATTTTAAATATATTTTTTGTAACACAATCCAATCGTTTTAAATAAAACCCGGGAAGGATTTTATGTAACTCACAATGTTCGAATCCGGGTCAGACATGGCATTTTTCATACGCTATCAATTTCCACCTGGCTAATGACCATAGCTACTGTGCCCGCAATTTTATATAAAAAAAAAATTATTGAATTTTTATTTAATAGAAATTGGCTGAAATATAGGTTAAACTATTTTTAATTTTGTCGTGATATTTTTATTTTAATTTATATTTTTCTGTGTATAATTTTTATTTTAAAAATTCATACATTTAAGCTAAATATATTAGTAATTTTACGAAAAATGTCATTTATAACTGTAAAATCGTTTAAACTAATTTTTTATCGTTAATAGCATCAGGGGTTTTAATCCCTTATCGTTATTGCATTAGTTTTTGTTATATTTCAATTAATAATTAAATTTTGTTAAGTTAAAATAAGCATGTTTTCTTTGTTTACCTCCATCTGTTGTTTCTTTTTTAAACATTTTTATATCATTAAGGAATCATTTTATCTTTTATTTAATTATTTTACTTTTTATTATTATAAATATATTAATTTTATAATTCCTTTTTAATGACATTACAAATAAGTTTATATTTATAAATTGTTTGATTTTATGTAACGTTAAAAAATGTAACCGACTGACTTAGAATTTATTATTTAGTTTCATTTTTATTTACATTCTATTTTATCCTTGTATAAATTTATATTTATTTATAACTTAAATTTATATTTAAGGATAAAGTATATTTCATTATTTTTCAAGGGAGTTTGATTGATTCACTCAGTTATTGATCACTGTCTACGTAGTGTGGGGCTTAAGTAAATAAGACTAATTACCAAGTTTAAATTAACCTTTTAATCTATTTTCAGATGGTATGATGTGGAAAAATAGTAAATATATTAATTAACCTTCATCGTTATAAGAAATTAAATATACTATCCTTCATCGTTATAATTACGAGTTTTGCCATAGACTTTTTTTATGAATCAATATTACTTTGGTTGAGTTTGTGTAACCTGTCCGTTTTTTTAATAATTGTAAATCTTTTTTTTTAATCTATAAAATTGTAATATATTGAAAATTAAAATGAACAGAAAAAAATTTATTAGAAAATAAAAACAAATTATCAAAATTTGTACGTCCAACAATAATTATTTGTTACTAAAAATCTTTTATTATTTTTGATATGACTTGAAAAAACACACACTACATAAACAAGGTAAACTTTAAAAAAAATTATAAAAGAATAATTCCATGCATAAAATCAATTGAATTATTACGTTTCAGTGTGTAAAAACTAGTTTCTATATTTTAAAAAAAATTTGGATTAAATAAATTGAATGGTAATTGAGTCTTCGTGGTATATCCCCTAAATTTATAGATTTCTTGTTGAAGTTAATGATACAAAGTTTTCTGTGGGAAAACCTGGATTACGGATTACGTACATTCAGATTTTTGAACGACAGACATACAGAAGAGAAAAAAAAATATATATATTTTACATTTTAATTGTATATGAAATAAACAAATTATTTATTGATTTTGTTTGACACTTTCATCATATAAAAAAATAACATATATTTTAACATTTATAATATTTATTTATTTATTAATATTAATAAAAAAATTAATAATAATAAAAATAAATAATATTGAAAATAATAATTTAATAATATTAATATTTATTTTTTTTATATATTTTTATTTCTTCATAATTTGAATTTAACAAAAATAAAACCTTTCGTTTACAAATTTTATTTTTTCCAGTTAACTATTTCATAATTACAAATATGTTTTCTTACCGTTTTCTTATACTCATATTTAATAAAATGATTCGATTTTAAATGATAAAATGTTACTCCCATAACTTCAGTTTATAATTGCAAGAAATATTTTATTGTTCTTCATAGATTTTTCATTACTATAATCATTGTAAATTAAATCAATTGAAAAGTATTTATATAAAATAACATAATTAAATACGCCATAAGTTTGTAGTATGATGGAAAGGATACAAAAACTAAGCAAAATTAATTGGCGCTCCTTATCAATAATCATTCATTTCCGTTTCATGCGATCATCGAGCGGTATCAATTTGAATAAATAAATAACAAACAGTACTTCAATTATTCAAGTTGCAAACAAACGTTTTGAAATAATAATTAATTTTTACCTTTATTAATTATTTAATTATAATTCTGTTACAATATAAACCATAATTTTATTAAATTATAATTCTGTTATAAGAAATATGTACGATAAGATGAATTTTAACGAGCGATAAAAAATTAGGTAAATTCAGGCAGAAATTCATATGTCAGTACGAAAAAAGGAATCCTTTGATGTCTAAACATTCAGAAAAAGTTGGGTGCAGATTTAAAAATATCCTGTTTTTGTACATTTTATGAAATCATACTGGATCATTAAATAATAAGTATAATGACATAGATAAAATAAATTACAGATAATTTATTTAATCAAAATAGCATTAGGGATTACTTAAAAAAAAAAATGAAAAAATAATAACAGCTGAATAAGACTATAATCTGCAAAATTATTGTCTTATCAAATTATGGTAAAAAAAAAGTACTAATGCAACCAAAAATTGTGAACTGCAAAAAATATCTATGGTACTGAAAAATGTATAATTGCCATTAATCTTGTAGCCTTTTATAAATTGACAAACTAACGTTTTATCGGTTGACCAACACGTAGTTAATTTTATAATATTCTATCTTCTAAAATCTATCTATTTGTTTGTTATTAGTAAATAATAACAAACACTGTAAAATTTTTAACTACTAAATTGAAATAAAAATATTGCTGTATTTCCAAAGAGATTATTTTATATTTAATAATCTCTGTGTAAACTCTGTATACACTAAAAAACATTATTAATATTTACACGTTTCAAAATGAATATTACTAAAGGAGATTTTACTAATATTTCCTGTTTGTATTAAATGTTCAGTTATAATGGTTTATAAGTACTCAAATGAAAGGACTTGAACTCTACTTTCGAAAGCTGTGTGGTAAAATTGATTTTACGCTATGGCAGATTCAATATGGCGGCCGAAACCACGTGACTGACATTTTTGCGAAAATATGACTATAAAACCACCTGGTTAGGTCCGATAGATATATATAAAAACATATATATATATATATATATATATGTGTGTGTGTGTGTGTGTGTGTGTGTTTATTTTTTACTTTATCTACCTTCCATTTAAATATTTTTCAAAAATGTTTTGAAAGATTATACACCATGTTAGATATCGAGAAATGTATAAACATTTTTTACATTATATGTAGACCAGGATCTAAAGCGAAGAAAAGTTTCTTGACAATTTTCTTATTCTTATTTAACTTTTATTGCAGGAGCTGATAGATTAAGAGTAAACTTTACTAAAGAAAATTTGTTAAGCTTAACCTACATATGAATACTTTTAAAAAAATGTTTAAAAATATATATTCTGCTTTTGGATCAAACACTTTTAATTTTTATTATTAAAAGAATTTTTTTTTTCATTTCTCTTCTCGGCCATGAACTCGACTTAGGGTCTGCGTAACAGTTTGGAATCTAACACCGTCAAGTTTAGTGGTGTCGTATCTAATTTCTTGTTACTTCTCTTTCTTTTTTCTTTTATTTGTTATTAATGTTTGTTTTGTGGACTATAAGGTGCTACAATTAATGGTATCTGATTTATGACTGAGCTTGAAATTTCATATTTGACTTAAGTTTATTTGCAACTATTTATTGTGTATTATTTATTTTGGGGGTTCCTTAAGGACCTTCTTATCACGTGCTTTTGTCAGGAAACTTACTTATGGCTCCGCAGCAGAGCCGATTGTAATTATAATTGTTATTGAAAAAAAAAAAATTTCTCTCCTTCACTATTCCGGATCCAAAAACAGAAGCAATTTTTTTTCATTACTTCATAAAAGTTATTTTTGCAATATTTTAAACAATTCTGTATAATTTTGTTTAGTTTGGGATCCCTTCTTTATAAATAGATTTTCCCCACACAGTAAGGAAGCCCCTTAACTCAATTTTTTTTATCCAAATTTGGGAATTTTTAACTTAAATCTTAATTTGGTAATCATAATAATCAATAAAAAAATCATCTTTGTTACTTTTATCACCAATTAAAAAAAAAAAAATCAGAAACTATTTTTAGGATTTTTCGATTTCAACGTTTATAAAACTAATTTTAGTGTATTAGTTTAATTAAAAGATTAGTTTTTAATACGGAGAAATTTTGCAAAAACATGACTTTTTAAAGCTATTTAATTTTACAAATTCGATAGAGATTTTTCGAGTTTATAATGTCTTATCAAGAAAATTGAAAGAATTTGTTACCAAAAAAGTTTTTTAATCTTATTAATATATTTTGTTATTTTTATAAAAAATTGAAATTATTTTATAACAAAAATAAGTCAGATCCTTTATCTTTGAATTGCAAAACAATAAATTGCCAAAATACAATACTTTACAAAACAATATTTTTCTTTTTTTTAAATTACTGTTAATAGAATTTTTACTTCCTTGTACGAAGTAAACTTCGTACCAGGAAGTGGGACTAGTAGAAGTATTGCAATCGCGAAAAAATTCGGTTTTCAGTTTCAACGAAAATATCCATGTTGACCATTCCTGAATTAATTTTGCCTAGTTTTGACGCGCCGTCTGTAACTACGAATGTATCTCGCATAACTCAAAAACGATTGGCCGAAGAATGTTGAAATTTTTTATTTAGGACTGTTGTAATATCTAGTTGTGCACATCCCTTTTTGATTGCAATTGACTGAACTAAAACTTTCCATAAAAGCCTTTTTCTTAACTGTAGTAATAAGCCATCATTGAGACCTTTTCAACGATTTATCATAAGTGGTTCTTATTTTCATTGGTTCTAGAGTTGTAGCCAAATAAAATTTTAATTAATGAAATATTTGAATCTTGCAAGGGGATTTGCCTTCCCCTTGTAAGAATCCGATTTCATTTCTTTTTTTAAATTTAAATATACTGATTTATTAATAATTATTAACCTCTGATTGAAAAACATATATGAAAAAATTCAGAAGTGAAATAAAATTTTATGTACTTTTCATTTCTATTCAGATTTAATTTTAACCTCCGTAATTTTACGGAGGTTAATAGTTAGTTATTAATAAATCAATATATTTAAATTAAAATAAAAAAGTTAAAAAAATATAAATTTATAAAATACGATTCGAACCGATGTGTGCTTGGTTACGGATCCGACACGTTCTCACTTACACCACATAACTACTTGAGCGACGTGAAATAAAATTAATGTGTAAACTAATATAAATTCTGATACTGAAACCACAAAAAAATGTGATGTATGTGGTATCCACCACAATTGTGTAACTGTTCACTTTATTAAGGAATAGGAAAATTGTATCTCACTTTTAAATGAAATAAGTTTAAATGAAGTTCAGCAAAAATGTTTATATATTTAATAGGCGTTCAAGGAAGTCATGTGGTGTCTATTTTTAAATTCTAGTGAATTGAAACCAAAAAAACCGTCACTGATTATTAACAAAAGGAAGAAGCTTTTAAAGATATGAATTTAGCTTTTATTTTTTTTCCGATACTTTTTATTTCTATTTCGATAACTAATTTATTTATTTGCAAATTGACATTTTACTTTTTATTTATAGCCAAAATGGTTTTCTAAATCATTTGTTATTAATTATTATTTGTCAGTATTGTTGCTTACGGTTTCTAAATTATTGTATATTTATTTTTAAGATTAAACATAGTTGTTAGTCTACCGCCTCATGATAGACAGATGGCTGGCCATACAAAACATTTTGTTCACGGTTATTTTGTTTGTGAATTCTATTTGTGAGATAAATTTTATTATTACGTTATATTGCTATATTCCTTTCATTATTAACGTGTAAACGTTTGTAGGATTGTAATAATTTTATTTTAATAACGTAACTTTTATTGATAGTGATAGACAAATAAGTTATGATAAATTTGTATTTAGATTTTATGTATAAATGCGCAATTACTTTTTTTTTATCAGTTATTTTAATTATTAATTACTATTGTTTTCATATTACTTATTCAAATAGAAATTGAGATAGATTGAAAGCAATAAATCAAACAAAATTCTATCAATCAATTTTTTTGACAGACGAACCTCTAACATTAAAAAAAGCGCTGCATTTCATATAGCCTTCTGTCACCACCATAATCGATCAGTATTATACGTCATCAGTTTTTTTGAATATAAATTCCATATACTTCGCGTAGAATTTATTTTATTATTTTTTTTTTTAGTATGATAAAATGATATTACCATTTTTTATTCATCTTATAGCCTATACCCTAATGTGTATATGCTTACACAGCCTTTATACAAACGTATGTCATGTACACGTGTTCACTACTTAAACCTCCTGCGCATGTCCTTATGTAACGTGATAAATACAAAACGTTTCTGAAAATAAATTATAAAGTATTTTATTTTATTTTTATTTTACGTATTTTTATTTTTAATATTATTCATAAAAAATAATCTATTTATATTTTAAACAGTAGAAAAACATGGGCAATATTTTATTCATTTTTTTTAGACCACTTGTAAATAAGTAACTCTCTGATAGTATATCAGATAGTTATCAATGAATATGTATCAGTTTAGGTAAATATTGATTTAAGAAAAACAAATTTAATCATTGCACGGAATATTTTCTCAACGTTATGTGAAATGAACTGAACAGTATTGACCGGAAGATTAAATAAAAAACTTTAAAATGTTTCAAAAAATTTACATTCTTTGTTATTTTATTCTTTTGCTTTGTTATTTGCTATAATATAAATTTGTACGGTTTAATGATTAAATTGTTAATCAGTACCCCGAGGAATTGTGAACGAGTAGGGGTCTCACTGCCTGGAGATTTCTAGATTTGTTTTCTGAATAGAATTTTCCATCTTGTAGTAATGTGATTCCTCCAAGGATTCATCATCCTTTACCATTTTTCAAACCCTTTTCTAATCTTTGATCTGTTCTTAATTTCCATTTTTTCATTTGACCACTTCAAGGTCCACGCAAAATATTTTGTCATCTATATCAATAATTATTCTTAGAGCAACGTCTAACTGATTTCAAGAGTTTGAAAATTGTTTCAATTTCGTTTATAAAATCATTGATAACAACACCTAGTCTGTTTACAAGTTTAAATCCAAAATGCAGTGTTATATTTTGTACAAACAACTAGAATGTTATGTTAGTTAGTTGGATTATCAAATGATATAATAAATTCACGCGGAAACTTTGTGTTCCATACGCAAATGATCTAATGAGACAATCTATCTCAGTAAACCATTGCCTGGTCAAAATCTTAGGCAATGCACTAGATTTAATATGACGCAGCTTATTGTCGAAAACTGAGGATGTAGGATTTAGGACGGATATTGAGTACCAAAATATGTTAATATTTATAGAATAGAAATAGTGGAGAAGTGAATCCAAGCAAAGTAACAAAATTATCCTTTTGTACATTAAAGCTTTTCTTGTACTTTTAGTTATGCATTTGATACCTTCTTTATTTTATTTACTATGTAAATGGCAACATATATTATTTTCTCCATTTATCATAGTATCCATCAATATTTCCTACAATTCTTCTTCCTTCACCGGTTCTACAGTCCAGTGAGAACCTTGGCCTCTCGTACGATACGCCCCCAAAGATGTCTTTTACTTCTATCCGCCACTGTTTGAACACCCAAGACTCGCAGATCGTTCTGTACCTCCTCCACCCACCTTATTCTAGGCCTTTCTTCTTCTTGTTCCGAACATTTCCCCTCTGAGGACAGCGTTAGGCAATCTACTACTCTCCATACATGTCACGTGTCCCAACCATCTTATTCTGCGTGCCTTGATGTCTCGCACTAAATTCTCTTCACCATATAACGGGTTAACTCTTTATTATTCCTTATACGCCACCCGTCCTCAGTTCTTACAGGTCCCACAATTCTTCTTATGATCTTTCTTCCAAAAATCTCTAGGAATGTCTCATCTCTTTCAGTTAATGTCCAGGCTTCTGACCTGTATGTTACTACTGAATTTGTAAGTACACTGTATAGCTTTAGTTTTTTGTTGCGTGTTACTAACTTTGACCTGAAAAAATTCAGGTTGGCAAAATACGCTTTATCTCCAGCTGCTATCCGGCTTTCTACGAGCATTATTCAACCTATAACCTATTCTCATTATTCAAGATTGTTTCTAAATATTTAAACTCCTACACTACATCGAGGTCATATCGTCAAATTACTCTGTCGAACCAGTGTCACCGTTTTAAAATATTTTGTCTTTTCTACATCAATTTCCAGATCCTTTGTCTTTCCCTCATCCTGCAATATTTTAAACATTTCTATTACGATCTGAACATTTATTCAGATAAGAACCACATCATCAGAATAAACACACACCTTTTTCATATTACAGAAAAAATTTCCATCCGCTTGCAGAGTTTTTAAAATCTTATGGATAACCAGATTGAAAATTACAGCAGTCAGTGCCTCACCCTCTCACACTTCATTGTTCACTTCAAAAGATCTAGTCACTTCATTTACTACCTTTATACATGCCATGGGATTTTCTACGGTCATCATAACAAGCTTTAATAATTTATTTGGTATTTCATTTTTGAGCATTTGCTCAGGCAAGTATTTTCTACTGACGCTATCAAAAGCTTGACGAAAATCAATCAATATTCAATTCAGATCAACATTGTATTCGTAGCACCTCTCCATCAACCGTCGCATCACAAATATCTGGTTCGTAGTAACTCTGTTTTTCCTGAAGCCATTTTGTGCACTTTTATTTCTTCAGGATAGACCGTCAACCTTCTCAAATCAACTGAGGAGAATATCTTGTACGTAATGTTTAATAGTGTATCTTTGTCGCTATCGCAATTCATTTTCTATAATTCTTGGTCGTTAAGAATTAATAAAATTCAATTTTAATTTCTTCTGGAACTAATTAAATCATTTTCTATTTATTATTTTCTAATTCTTAAACGTTTAATTTATTTTAAAGTTATGAAATAGGAATTATTTATTTTTTATTATTTGCTATTTGTTTATTAAATCTTATCGTGTTTATAGCATTAAGATGGGCAAAAAAATCACTACTACAACCATTACTGATTTGATATATTTTAATAAAATGAATAAAATTGTATTTTAAGTGAAATAATAAGTTACGCAAAACTTATGTAAGATGATAATGAATTAAAATAAATGTAATAGTGGTTGCTGATGTTAAAATGAAAATACACTGCGGCAGTTACTATGGTACCCCTTTATTCTAACTCCCTCGTACCCTCGCCTTTCCATCTAATCAAGTGATTAGTAGTGCTATGAGTGTGGTCGCCCCCTTTATTAAATATTTTACATGTGGCTGCTCGGCCAAGGGTTAATAACCTACATCTAGTCGTTTAATACTCTCTTCCCCTTACCATAAAACTCACACTTCAAAATCCCCCTATTATTTTCTTACCCTTTCTCTAATCCATTAGTCTTCCTTCTTTTTTCACTAATCTTTCTACTTAGGGAGATTTTTCAACAACAAAACCCCCAACCAAACAAGTTTTCTTCTCATTTTACATTTTAGAGCTTACTTCTTTTTTGTAACAAGTTAATTATAATTTTAATGTAGGTACGCAGAAAATTAAATGAAAATTTCTATACTGAAACCACCACTAAGTTTAAAATAGTCGTTCTTTTCTCCTTAGTAACAGATAACGTGTTTCTTTTTATTATACATTTAGATTATTTACTTTAATTAAATACTATATAATTCATGTTATTTTTCATTAAAGCTAAATTAAATCCATAATTCTTCTAAAATACGTAATTAAGGAAAAGTTGTTTAAAAATATAATAATTAATCTAAATGATTTTTTCCAAAAAAGAGCTACGCTAAGACTGAAAATATATATTTGAAATGTATTCACCAACAGAAAACGGCGTAAAAATTGATTAATAAATATAAAACTTAGAGCGGATTTTGATTCTTAAATTTTATTACCAGTAGTTACAAAGAAAATTGTAAAAATAAACGTACAAAACCTAATCTTTAAATAAATAATATAAAAGAAATATTAACAATAAAATAAACCAATACGTAATGAAATGAAAATATGAAATATTTATGAAATGTTACATAAAGTATTTCTATTTGAATTTAAAAATAAAAGTCAAGAAAATTAAAACAACCATTAACCAAACGATTGTACAATACTGCCTTGGACAAAGTCGTAAGTGAACGATTAGCTTAAAATAATAGTACGTTGTATGCTAGACATTACTGGACGAGTTTATCTCATGAAGTATTGATAACATGCACATTCAACCGTCATACAAATAAATCCTTTGATTTAAAAAGAGATATTCTAATTCTATTCTTTAAAAAGATGTAAATGGGTGGTGGTCGTCCCAAATGAGGAGTTTAAATAGAACTAAACTAAGATATGAAAACTAATTATTTTGATCTGACGTTTCCAAAACAATATTGTATTATGTATTTGTTAATAGTCTTTATTTTTATATTAATAATATAATAAATAGAATTAGACGTATGATTATGCAGCTGGTGTAAAGAAAACCCGGTTGATTATCGATCAAATATTTTACGTCAGTATTTTTGAAAAAATATAAAATAAAACCATCAACCCAATATTTATCGACTTAAAGAAAAGGCTAAGACAATTTTATAAGAGTAAATGTGTGAAGTGATGTGGTATAGCTAGACGTACGAAAGAAACTGACAAAATGCTTACTAAAATTTTTAAGTAGCATATGATACAAGGGGAACTTGTATAAGGAGAACTTGTAAAAATTCTATCAGAATTTTTTTAGATATCTAATGAAATTAAACAAGATGGTGGCTTTGTCTCTTTTTACATTTAACTTAGCTATTTATAAAAGATAGTGAGTGATCTGATTGATTTTAGAAGAGAAAAATTTCGAGTTGTCAACACAACCAGTGATATTATTTTAATTAGAAATAGTATTACTAATAGCGAAATTGCCGACAGGTTGAAAAAACCTGTCGGCAAAAAAGAATATAAGGATAAACAGTGACAAAACGGAACTGACAAATATATTCCAGATCCTTCTACAGTTATTTTAAACGGGAACATAATGACTGGACGGTGTTATAATAATAAGAAGAATATAATAATTGGAAAACTACTACAAGGTATGAATTACTAACAAATAATTTTTTGTATTAAATAATGTATTAAAAACTTTCTTATAGAATCATTTATATCGTACAGATTAGAAACAAGTTCAATTAAAAATAAAGAAATTAAGTTGAAATTAAAGACATTATTTACATCAATCTTCTTATAAATAAATTCTCTACAATTTATGTTTAAAAAATGTATGATTATTTGTCAATTTAACAACGTTATTGTACGTCAAACGTAAAAAAATGTGTTTTTGACCCTATTTTTAGCGTTTTACATGGGATATCTTAGAAACTAAGAGAGATGTCGTTCTGGGACCTTTTTTTCGATTTCCTAGCTCAAAAACCATAAGAAACAATTGAATTTGCCCCTTAATTGACGTTCCCAGAATTTCAGAAAGCCTTAATTTACCCGGAGGAACTGAAACTCGGGTGAAATCTTTCATTCTGTATAACTCGCTAACGAAGCGTTTTCGGACCTATGTTTATATGAACTTTTTTCTTATTTTTAGGCTCTAGAATGAGTTGTCAAAGTATTGCCCTATTCTCCTGAATCATTCTGTATATCATTTAAATTAAAACAACACATTACAAAATAAAAATAATCATTGAAAAAGCATTACGTAGAAAATTCGCGTAATAAAGATAATTGCGGATTATGTTACTCACCAGTTATTGATTAAGCTTAAAATATACGTACGCAGTCAAAATTTATATATAATTTAAATTTATTTACATGTTTTTAATTTGATCAATAAAAATAATAATTGTGTGTTCACAACCCATAAATTACATGCGGTCAAAAATAAATTTACTATAACTTGACCATTTTTACCACGTTAATGAGAAAGCATGGAAAGGGTCTGGTGATTTATGAAACTTTTTATCTAATATGAACTTTCTACCATTAAAATAGATAAAAATACTTTACGTATTTGTATATAACAAGACGTTACTATATTTAATAACAACTTTCTTACAACTTCTTGGATGGAGATAATTTAACGTGGCAACCTTTTTCTTTTTGTTTTATCATACCTAACTTTGTTTGTATTTTTATAATTATTTAACTTTGTTAATCTTTAGTGATTTTTTTATCAGTCTCCAATGATGATTTTCTTATTCGAACAACTGAGAAGAATGGATGATATTCTTCATTAAATTACATAACTCGCAAGAAGTTTCGCTAAATGTGTCATTAATAATCAAATTCGAAAGGATTTATCTTGAGCGTAATACTTTTCCAATGACTAATTTATCTTGTATTTTGAATTTTATAAAGTCGTATTTTGCATTTACCAAAATAATGGACTCCAAATTTTTGTGTCAGAATAATAAAATGTTAGCGTTTCTGAGCAATTTTCGAAAGAGTGTATCAAGGTTGTTAATACTTTTACGACGATTAATTTTTACATTACTTTAAAAATAATTTATATTCCAGAAATGTTTTATCAAAGTAGGAAATAAGGCAACTATTAACACACAATAACCAAAAATATATCGAATTGTAAAAAAAATTTAATTTTAAACAATCAAATATAATTTTTTAAATGAGGGAGTCATGCAGTAACAGTGACTAAAATTATATACGTTAGAAAATCCTTCGCACTTGAATACGGTGGAAGTAGAGGTAGAAATTACGAAAAACAAGATGGATGGATGGTGTTGACGAGGCATTTGCATTGGTGGCATCATGACAGAGACCAAACTAATGAATTTGATATATTATCAGATTCAGAGGATCTAAAAGACGACCTCCGGTAATGCCCGTCAGAGTTAGAAACGGAGGTGGTAGTGTGGTGAAAATTATTTTTATGAACACCTGCATAGTCTAAATAGTATTTATTTTATTTTATTCAAAGTTTCGTTTTTTGTTTATATTTACTTTCACAAATATATCTATAAGTGTTGACTATGCTTTTATTAACAAGCAAAACACCCATCTTGTTTTAGATTTATTAATATTTTAAACGACTCTTAATCATTTTTCTCTTTTTGATTTTAAATGTATTAATTTGTTCGTAAAATATTCCTGTATCATCAAACAACTATTTTAAATAGAATAACCGTTCGTATTAGCTACATTTTCTGCATCTATCAATAAAAACAGAAATTAAAACTCAGACAAAATAATAAAAGTTTTTTTACAGAACATTTACGGACTTTTGTGAAATGCAATATACCCTAAAGTTTTCCCACACTTGTTATTTGACAAAATTAAATGTTTTTCTACAATAACTTATAGTCATTATATTATTTATAATAAGTTTAATAATATTATTTATTTCTACTTGAAATCATATGAAATTATTTAATAACGTCGTTTTTAAATAAACTTATATTTTAAATAAAACAAATGTTTATTTAACGATCCTTTATTTTATGCAGTACTGTAAGATATTCAGAAAAATAAATGTATATATCCGTAAGGTATCGAATGATTAAAGTGGGCAGAATATTGTACATTGCATTTAGAGAACGATGAAACATTTTAGATTCATTGAGATAGAAATTGAGTAGTGAAAACCAGAAAAGCGATCGGAGAAAGCCGTTTCTCATTCACCTCTCTCTACCTTCTTGTTCTGTACACATCCTTTAGGAATAAAGGAAGATGCGAGTTAGAGCAATAGGAAAGGGGAATTAGCATACCGAAGGAAGATGCAAAACGGAAGGATGAGTGGAGGAGGTACCATAACGAGCTCCTCACAGCTCCTGGCTTTGATCGCATTAACGTAGCGTCTCCATTTTTATGCTTCCACTATTTTGTTGAATGGACGTTATGTCTCTTTAGGTCCTTTTATTATAGAAAATCCCTAGGAATTTATCCAGCCATACATGTCACTGCATTGCGTTCGTGTAAGATATCCTTATATTCGTGTGGATCCACTTTATAACTCGATTCTCTTGTATATTCAAAATTTCCATTTAGTTTTCAAGATTCAATTTTCCTCCATCTGCTTTTGTCATCTTATTTTTTTAAAATTTATTTAGGTACTTAAAAATCGTTTGTACGTTAAAAAACATATACTTTTCCGTTTTTATTGTATTAAATAAAATAATTTTTTTTTATTTTGTTGTACATATGAATTCATAAACACACTCGCTATTTGAATGAGTGACTCAGAGCAAAAATGATAGCATGTATATAATTATTACTTCTTAGAATACTGGAGTAAAATATATTTGATATTTTCATTTTAATTACTTTTTTGTTTGTTAAAGAACTATGAGATTCTACTCGCTAACGAGGTGAATTTTGAAATAACTTAGAAATTCAGCTTATTCTATAATCATATAAATTTTAATGGTTGTAGTCGAAATAATCCTGAGTTATAACTTTTTGAAAACAAGTGAACCTATGAAACTTACCAACGGCTTACCGTTCAATTAGCTTCCTTTCTATTAAATGGAATTTATTTTTACGGTTACTGTTAAACAGACTAACACCTATGTTCGTTTCGAATACGATTCCGAATTACCCATATGGCTTTAATTAGAGCCGTTTAATTATATAACAACCGCATATTATCATCGATTTTGTCACGTGTGCCTAAGAAGAAAGTAAAGCACATTAAGCGCTCTTTTGTTTGGAAGTTCTGCCTTCAATTAGGTTTGACAAAAGGTTGTCTTTTATAAATTACTGTTATATCTGTAAGATTATTTTTAGATAAGATTTATTTTTTTTTAGATTGTCAGAATTTATCTTTTTAGAATAAAAAAAGTCCTTTCATTTACATATCCTTAAAAATTTTAATACGATTTTGGCATCATTCCTTTGTGATTCTGAGATTCTATCGTCATCAGAGAAAAAAGAAATGTATCAGTTAACATTTTTCGGGAACGGAAACGGAAAAAGGAATGCGTATGAAATACCAAAATCTGTTTACGTAATTAGCTCGCTACAAAAAATTTGTCGTTATTGTCCATTGATATTGTTCCGTTCCACATCGAGCCTTCCGGTGCTGCGATCTAATGAATGCTAGCACTAACCGGAAAGTGAAGCTCGTTCTAGTATTCTACGTTAGAGTCCGGCCCAGTGCGTTCGCATTTTTCATTTCGTCCGGATGGACAATTAGTGTTAGTTATATTCTACGTCAGAATCCCGAATAGTGCGGTCGTGTTTTCATTTCAGTCCAAGGGGACTCGTAGTTTCTTGATAATGTTCAAGTTCAATTATGACTAAAGTGTCATACATTCTTAAGTTTAATGTAACTATTGTAATTCAATTAAAATGTCAAGGGTGACAAGAAATTAAATTTAACTATTCAAGAAGAACATAGCGTTGTTCCATTTCATCATCAAAAATACAGTCCACACTAGCTCTAAAATCTACCAGATATTTTTAAATAAAGAAAACATTTGTCATGATAATAAAATCAAATGTCAGGAAGTAGTTTTGAAACTTCGATTTATCAATTGTACTCAATTTATGAAGAAACAACTTTTGTTAAACATCTTAAAATTTGTGCGTTACTTTCCCTCAAACAGCTCTTTTTCAAGAAATTCACAATACAAAAAGCTTTTTCTGAGCTATACGGGTTTACATCAGACAAACACTCTCGCACAAAATATTGTCATATTAATAAAATTTAAATAGGCTACAAATAAACAGATTAAAAGAAGAAAATTCTTCTCAAAAAACAAGTAATATCGTAAATTTTTGTATTATTGAGAAAATAATTCACTTGACAAAGATCTCATTGTCAAACTGTAAAAAAACGTTCAAAATATCTCTATTCAAAATTTTACCTGAATTTACCAGGATATCTAAATACGAAGTTTTTATAATATTACACGTACACAAAGGAAATAGACAAAAGAAGTCAAGAGATTTGTTACAATAATTTTCCGTACTTTAATGGACTTCAGTTTCACATACTTGCCTGTTTGGGCTAATAATAATAATAATAATAATTCTGCCCAAAGGCAGGTTTTCACATAGCCGCCCTCCATTCTGCTGGATTCTATCTGGTTTCATTTTATAGTAACTTCTTCCCTTTTTATATTGTCTACAAGTTTCATTCGTCTCCGACCTTTTGCTTTCCTCCCCGATACAAATCCCTCCAATGCCGTCACTAACAGGCAGTCACGTCTCAGCCAATATCTCAATCAACTGCATTTTCTTCTTTTTGTTATTTCGATAATCGCCCTCTCTTTTCCCACTCTACGAAACACCTCCTCATTCCGAACTCTCTCCATCCAACTGATCTTATCCATCCTCCCCCAAACCCACATTTCAAAAGACTCCAATCTTCTCTCTTCTCCCTTCCTAATAGCCTATGTCTCTGGCACATAAAGGACCGCACTCCACACAAATCGTTTCGCAATTTTTTTCTTATTCGCAGATCTAGTTTAATACATAGCACTCTCCTCATTTTGCTAAATGTTTCCTTTGCCCTAGCGATTCGTACTTTAACTCCATGATCACACTTCATATCTTCCTTAATGATGCACTCCAGGTACTTGAAGGATGCCACTTGCACAACTTTATTTGACCCCAATCCTAATTGTTGCTCTTTGGTTGATTTGCTGATTATCATGCTTTTTGTCTTCTTTGTATTTATCTTCATTCCATACTTCTCGCGAGTTTGATTTATTCTTCTCAACATTTCATTCATCATGTACTCACTCTCTGCCAACACTGCCATGTCATCAACAAACCTAATGCACTCCATTGTCTGGGCTTTCTTTCTTTTTCCTGTTTAGCCTCCGGTAACTACCGTTTAGATAATTCTTCAGAGGATGAATGAGGATGATATGTATGAGTGTAAATGAAGTGTTAGTCTTGTACATTCTCAGTTCGACCATTCCTGAGGTGTGGTTAATTGAAACCCAACCACCAAAGAACACCGGTATCCACGATCTAGTATTCAAATCCATGTAAAAATATCTGGCTTTACTAGGACTTGAACGCTGTAACTCTCGACTTCTAAATCAGCTGATTTGGGAAGACGCGTTAACCACTAGACCAACCCGGTGGGTTCTATTGTCTGGGCTAATTAACAATTATTTTACTTACATAAATGGATTCACACCGTCATTAGTGTACCAAAGTAATTTAATCATCATTTTAACTTAATAAAAAAATGGACAATTAGCTTAAAAGTTTCTTTGAAAATTCTTTCATAGTGTTGTTCAAATTTATGTAATTTAGTTATTGTACTTTATTTTAAGTCCTCAACAAGAGATATCTGTTTAAAAAAAATGATAATATAGCATGTAGCATAATTTACAATCTTTACAAGGATGAAAAGCTATTGTTACATTACAATTATAAACTTTGAAAAAATAATTGAGAGAATAATGTAGTTTACCCTAATACTTTTTTATTTATAAACAACAAACTATAAATTAAAAGTAAATAAAAAGTCAGAATATCAATCAAGAAAAAAATTAAAATATTAATTTCTCCGATGGTATTGTGCATAATTAGATTTTAAAAATCATTTAAAAACTTATGAAAAGTAGAAATTCATTTCTTAGAAAAATATTATTTAAAAGTAAATTAGTAAAGTGTAATAAAATATTACACAAAGAAATTTAATAAGCAATTAAATGTTAAGATTGAAAAAAACTTATTTTCCAAACGTTAAAATTTTATTTATTTACAAATTAAAATTCATCAACGGGTAAAGTAAAGAGAAGCCATCAAAAACAGAATAGCACAACTACAGCAATTTTTATGAAAATAAAAGAAATCTGCTAGTATAGAACAAATATTTATGAATTATGTATTCTTTACGGTATTGTTCTGTGACTAGCGTTCTACAACAGTGAATCATTTACATTCGGAAAACCAATAAAATCAAGAATAGAAGATTTATAAATGTGATATTAAAGAAGACTTTTTATAAATTGATCTGTGAGAGAATACAAATAACAAATTTCATAAAGAGGAGTTTAAAAATAGATATATCTGAAAAAAAAACAAGTAAAACAAACAGGGTGGGAATAGTGGTGCCACCCAAACTTTGAGTGAACGAATCATCGGTTTTAACAATATGTAATTTTTTTGTTACGGGAATTCATATAAGTTACTGTTTTTTTACCCTTGCTCTTTGTTGATCTTACTGAATTTCGAAATTATTTACTCTAGTGTAATAATAATCGACTGTAACATTTCGTACTGTTTTGCTTTGAAGTGCCTGTATAAATGCTAAGCGTGTCATCATTATTAAATATTATGCCTACGTTTGTTTCCATTATAAGAAAACGGCATCATGCCGTATTAAACCACCTTGAAGAGGCGGTACGAGAGTCAAAAAACGATAAACCAGGTTTAGGAGCCTCTATATCGTATAACATATAAATGAAAACCCCGCGAAAATTCCGGCCGCGAAAGGGACTGTTTTCACAATTAAATTTTTTTTAAACTATAAAAACCTAGAAAACACCCTACACCGTCCCACGAAGAGACCACAATTTAATTCAGTCAGCATAAGCGACTCCCTCCGGAGAAGGGGGTGCATTGCTTCCTCCAAATAACTAGGGCTCCAGTAGGAGTATTCCTGTTAGCCCATAAGGTGCTGGTACCGAAAGGACTTGAAGGCTGGACTGAAGGGAAATCAAGCTGGGTTTACTAGACTCAAAAGCTTAGTCTCCGACGGTCAGACCCGGTAAATAAATTTCACGCTGGTCCATACGGATACGAACGCAAATTACCAAATCCGTCCGTAAATAAAACTTAACATTTATAACCGCCAGTAAATAACCCACGAAACCCGCCCGATAATAGAAAGATACAGCAGCAAGGAACATTGTCCTCGCTCTGCGATCTGTAGGGAGAAATATTGAAACTCCCGCCATTCTTGCGTTCCATTCTGGTCTGTTTATTTCCAACTGTAATATAATATGATCTCTTGGATTCTCTCATAACAATCAAAACGAATATTTAAGATACAAAAGTGAGCTAGCTGTCAGATCATTTTTTGACAACTACAAGTAAGTAACATGTAGAGATCTACATGATTTCGAAATAAATAAAATTTATTTCGATATTACATTCATTAATTTAATGTAATTTTACATTAAAAATAATAATGTTAACATATCCGTATATTTATATTTATAAAAATAAAACCTTTGCTAAATAATAATATTAATTTATTGCTAATAAAATATCATCTGTATCAAACCGGATAACATAATTCTTTTCGTGTAAATTAACTCAATACTTCGGCTTACGACAAAAGGTTTTATAACGCTTCCATCGACATTTTTAATAAATTACAATATCATGTAAAAATATTTCCCTACAGATTTTGTTAAAATACAATTTAAAGATTATCTCTTAAAAAAAAAAACTGACAACAAACTTGTAATACTTTCCTGGCACTGGTTATTTATTTTTATAGAGTGAAAAAAATAATGGTTCATAAAAAGGTTTAAGAAATTAGAAAGATCAGTACTTTTAAGCTTTATTCGGTTCTCCCACCACTAATTATTTTTTGGGGGTTATTTACACTACTATTATGACAAGGAAGACGAAAATGTTGGTTAATAATATTTTTTCCCGATTTTTGTGATAGGGAAATTTTGGGGCAAATGTAATAGAAAAATTATAAGATAAGCGTGTATGCACTTGCTAAGCTTAATATTCAAGTGAATTTATATTGAAAATATTTTAAGAAAATTGATCCCAAAAATTATCTACCCCATTATCTGGCGATATTGATCCTCAGAATTTTATCAAAATATTTTCCAGTATACACGAATTTTTGTACAAAATTTCACCAAATTCGGTTTATCCAGTCAAACACGTCAACATACTATATACTTATGTACGAATATTACCCCCGATTTTTTTTTGTTGGTTTTTTGGGTCCCTGGATCATGTAACGTCGAGAAATGAAAAACAGACCCATGCTCTATTTTTTGACTGACTATCACACTTTCCTTCTCGTAGAGCTAAGATGTCAGGAAAGTAAAGGTGAAGGGTACCTGGCATCCTTTTGTGAAGAATAGAACAATATCCTTATTATTCTATCCATAAATTTTTAAATAATACCTTTTCAGAATTTTTAAAAACCTGAATTTTCTTCAGTACGTTTCAATTTGTACATAAATGTGAGGTAAAATAGTTTTCATTAACAGCTTCTGAATTATTTCTTTTGTAATTATTTTCTATGTTTAGTATCTTCACGTATTTAGTATTGTTACATGTGATTTTATTTGAAATAATCAATATGAACTATGAACGTTTTTATTTTGTAATTAATTATTTATTCTGTGATATTCTAAAGATGTTTTAATCTCGGTTTAGATCCATACAAGCAAATTATGGGGGGGAGGGAGCAGTGCCACTATCGATGGAGTAATATATTATCCATTCCTGACATAATCTTTAAAATAAATACCAGTAAGAAATTTAGTCTACTATTTTAAAAATGTTTGCGTGTCATGTAATAGCGAGATCCATTTATAGAGTACACAGTTTTTTTTTTTAATTTCATAAAACATTTATTATCGTGTGTATAAAAATGTTATACTAATGTTCTACTAACAATTTTCCTTCCTAAAATAAAAAACAAACTGAGCCGTACCTACATCATTAGAGTTAAAAATATTCGAATATGTAAACGAGTAAATTTAATAACGTCTGTTGTTTTATATAGATGGAATATCTACTTTTTTGTACTAATTAATATTTCTGAAAAAAATTACCATTATGAAAAAAATGATTCTAAATTTCATAATAACTTCTTATCAATTAATTTTATCGAATTTATTTATAAATTAAAGTTTTAGTTATATTAATGCGATTGACGTTCGGATGAATTAAATGTTTTCTATATAAAAAGAGGTCTCTTCAGAAAATAACCGAACATTTTTAATCACGCGCCAACGGAGATATTTAGTAACGTGTGGTTGACAACATCTCCTCTGTAACCACATGTTTTTGGATTGTTGATATCCCGTTTAGTTTTGGTGTTATTTGAGTACAACGTGTTTAAATATTAGTAGCGATCTTTATAATGTGCAATTTTCGGGAGCACCGATACAACGTAAATTTTTCCACATTATTTTATCCATATCACACTAATATGCAAAAGTAATAACAAAAGTATGCATTTACTACGGTGTGAAGGACCTCTTCCAAGCTGAATTCTCGTACTTACGATTCGAGTTGAGCGCTACCTCCTTTTTATATGAATTCCGTTAAAAAAATAAAAAGTGAAAATTTCCATCTTCTTGACTATACTATCATTTTTTTTTTTTTCTCTTTGATAGGTTTTTTTTATTCAACTTAAATATTAAAATAAGGATTCTTACAACATTTTTTTACTAAAATATTTTGTTAAAAGTTTAGAAATAAAATTGTCTCAAAAATAAAAAAGATTTTTCACGTATAAAGCTGTTCGAGACATATAACTGTGTAACTAAAAAAAAACTGGATTCTCCACCTCGAGAGAAAAAAATTTGAATAGGTCGATGATTGATTTAAAATCCCTCTGTTCTCAGAACACAAGCTAAAAGAGAAGTTAGGAATTTCCCTAGAGCTCATGTCGTCGGATAAAAGTCGAAGAAAGTGCTGTTATATGCTGGCCATTACACATACATATGTGCTTCAAAATCCTACACTAAACCCCTACCTCTCTATCACACCACTTTAACTTATAAAGAGAACGCAGCAAGAAATTTTCTTTTCTTTATTTTTTCTTTCATATACATCATCCAAAGAATAAAATGAAAGTAAAATAGTGCAACTGAACTAAACTGGTTTTTCCTTTTTTACTTTAAATCAATATTCAAGTAGTTTTTAAGAAAAATCAGCCCGCATTTCTTGATGAAATTTTTATCACATTTGAATGTAATATATGTATAAGGAAACAAACATAAAATATCTCTACTGTTTACCTAATATATTTTTTTTTATCACCCGATTAGATTTTATTTTTAATAAAAATTATCAATTATTATTATCAATTATTATTTAAATTTCAGATTTTGGAAATTGGTGCCAAATAAAGAACAAACTTTTACCGACTGATTAATCTTTAATCTGATTCGGACTTCGATAATCCAAAGTTTAAGAATTGCAAGTAAAATTGAATGAAATTTTTTATTTTCACTTTTAGTATGCTTTTTGTAAAAGAAGAGTTAAATTAATTATTATGATGATATTCCAACTTATTAAACGCTTTAAAATATTGTAATAGGTTTATTTATGTAAACTATCTATTTTAATAAAAATTATATATTCTCTATTTAGTTGAGAAAATTATAAATCATATAAATTATTAATATATATCAATTTTTGGTTGTAGTCTAAATATCACACAAAGAGAAACATCTGAAAATAATTTACAAAAAAACATTTAACTACTATTTGCAAAATATTAGATATTTTATTAATTTACTATTTTTGAATAATTTTATTTTAATACCCATTTAAGGTTGTTGATTCTTTATATTTAATCTTTTCAGTGATTAGTTTACGTTTGCAAAATATTTGATATCAGATGGTAAATCAGTCGAAGGTTTAGAAGACGTTTAGATTAGTTTTCTTAAATTTTCATATATTTATGCTGCTTTACTTATTACCGTAAAATATTACCATTAAGAGATCTTATTACAAAACTTTTGGTGTCTTGCATTTTAAATATCGTAATAATTTGTAGTTTTAATAGAATTATAAATACGCTTGTATCTATATAATATATAACATTTTGTATAATGAAACGTATTAAATTTTATTTAATAATTTTTTCTATTGGCTTATTTTTATAAATTCAACAATACAAATCTAACAATAGAAATTCTTAATAAACAAAAAATCAACAATAGAAATTCAACTAACTAAACCAACCATTAAAAAATGTTATTTGTTCTTTGTATACTCCTATGTTTAGCCATACAGAAGATATGAAGGACATTTTTTTATACAGAAATTTCTAATGCCTGTGGAAATATTTTCTGATAATTTCTAAAAATTCAAACAATTTTTAATTAAAAGATATGTCCATATTAGCATATAAAAATATTTAAAGAAATTTTAAAGAATTTAGAACAAATTAAAAAAATATATAGTGTAATTTACCATATTTGTTTTATTTTTTAAATATCTACCGAGGTGACTGTCCCGGTGTGTACTTCGATGATAGTTTTGATCCCGCACAAACGGAGACTGTGCGGTATCTGGGACTTCACCTGGATCGGCGTTTGACCTGGAAGTGTCACGTGAGGATGAAGAGAAACAGCTAACGCAAGATACAGGGAACTTTCGTCGGCTGCTACGGAGGAACTTAGGCCTCACGTTATCAAACAAGATCTTAATTTACAAGGCTATCCTGCACCCAATCTGAACGTACGGTGTAGAATTGTGGGGAAAGGCTAGTACTAGTAATGTGGAAATTACAGAACGATTTCAGAACAAAGTAGCGAGGGTGATTGTCGAAGCTCCGTGGTTCACGCGGAATGATGAGATTGTAGATTATCTGGAGCTCCCATCGGTTCGTGAGACTGACGACAGCGCAATGTCAAATACCTGCAGAAGCTTGAGAATCATGTAAACCACTTTGCAGTTAATCTACTCGATAACAGCAGAGACGTCCGACGGTTGAAACGAGACCATGTACTCGACTTAGGATCAGCGTAACAGTTTGGAATCTAACACCGTCAAGTTTAGCGGTGTCGTATCTAATTTCTTGTTACTTCTCTTTCTTTTTCTTTTTTATTTGTTATTAGTGTTTGTTTTGTGGACTATATAGTGCTGAAATTATTGGTTTGTGATTAATGACTGAGGTTGAAATTTCATATTTGACTTTACAACTTTGTTTACAACTGTTTATTGTGTATTATTTATTTTGGGGGTTCCTTAAGGACTTTCTTATCACGTGCTTTTATCAGGAAATTTTTTTATGGCTCCGCAGGAGAGCCGATTGTAATTATAATTGTTATTGAGAAAAAAAATTTGTCTTCATCACTTAAGAGCTATTCCGGAACCAAAAAGAGAAGCAAATTTTAATTACTTCATACAAATTATTTTTACTATATTTTAAACATTTCTGTTTAATTTTGTTTAGTTTGGGTTCCCTTCTTTATAAACAGATTTTCCCCACACAGTAAGGAAGCCCCTTAACTCAAATTTTTTTATCCAGATTTGGGAAATTTATCTTAAATCTTAATTTGGTAATCATCATAATCAATAAAAAATCATCTTTGTTACTTTTATCACCAATATCTACCGAAGTTTATAAAATTTAAACAAATTTAGAATATTAATAAATATATACTACTATATACTAAGGTAATAAATAATAGTATTATATCCCAAAATAATCGAAAATATGTTATTAATTTATATTACAAATTTTTAATTTTCTTGATGGAATAGGTCTGTTAATATTAAAAAATAAATAAAAGGAT
Organism: Lycorma delicatula; assembly: GCF_047948215.1. Taxonomy (NCBI): domain Eukaryota; kingdom Metazoa; phylum Arthropoda; class Insecta; order Hemiptera; family Fulgoridae; genus Lycorma; species Lycorma delicatula. The sequence continues at coordinate 31,320,087 of NC_134457.1, read as the reverse complement.
CGTTAAGGACGAAATAAAATCCACTGTAAATGATAAAAAATTACCTTTTATTACTTAATAAATTTACGTTTAATTATAGTTAAATAATTGCTAAAATATAAGATTACCTATAAAATTGGCATAAAAATAATAGCTTTTTGAATAAATCAAGTGAAGAGTGAATGAACTTTGATAAATGATTGTTGACTTACTCAATGACAACTTTAGAATCTATAAATATTACGTGCCTCTCACACTCCTAATTCACCCACTCCATGCAATAATAGAGTTTCTTTCTAATTTAGTACCTTGTTTCAATAGCTATTTAAACAAGATATTTGCTTTATAACATCTCTTTTATTATTTTTAGAAATACAATATATAAATTATATATATATATATTTTTTTTTTTTTGATTTTATGAAAAATTATTAATGAAAAATATCTTCTTTCTTTAATAACCTTATAATATTGTTTAAATTATTATTTTTTTAATTTTCAACAAAAAATTAAAAATAAATAAATATAACAAATAAATAATATATAATATTTATATTTTGATGGGTAAAAATAAAACGTTTTTAATTGATAAATTAAATTAAACACGATTAGTAGAATTGACGACCCTTATCGGTGATAAAAGTATTAACCTATTTTCTTCTACACCAAAGCTTCGAATTTGATTCCTTATTCATAAAAACATTTATAACAAGTGATCCCTAACGTGACCGGGGATGATATGAGTTACAATATTCCAATTTTATTATTTAAATATTAAAATACATAAAATAACATATTAAATATATAATATAATGTATAAAATAATATACATATATTAGGTGATATTTAAGCATGGAAACAGCTTAATACTGCATATCTGTAGGTATTTAGAGGCAAAAAGAAGTAGGGTTCCATATAGTTAAAAAAAAATCTGCATTATGATGGGTTTTTAATTTTTTCCTCCATCTTGGATCCGCTATATTGAACCAAATTTAACTTTTTTAAGTAGGAAGGTGAACATATGATACATTATTATTATTTAAAATTTTACAACAAAAATAATGGCGAAACCATTTTTCTGTTAATACCTTCGTTATCGAGTTATATGCATTCAAAGTTGGAAGGACGGAAAAATCTTGTTAAGAATAAAACGAGGTAAAAGCACTGCATGAGCAATTTTATTGTATCTTACATTCGTAATGCGTGCCATAACGAAATTTAAACATTACTATCTATTGAATATAATAAACAATAAGTAATGATTAACAACACATTAAATTAATGGCTGTATCAGTTGATATTGTTTACTTTAAATGTTACAATATTTATTTTTAAAATTTAAATAAATGTTTTCGATCGTAAATTACTAATGAAATAAATTTTGAAAGCATACCGTTCTACAATAAATGTTCAAAATGCTTCTCCTCTACAGCTTGGCAGTGTGTTAACCTAAGTGATATCCGTTTATAACTTGTATCATGTCTGATGATATACAAGCAGATTCATCAATTATTCTTCTTTTTGTTAATTTAAAATTATCTTTGGTCTTAGATAATAAGACCCCATATTGCTAAAACCAATCGTTATTATTTAATTCTTGTTAAACATTTTCTCGGATATTCGGTAAAATTCTATCAGCTAACAATCAGCAGTAAGCATCTCTTGAAAGATTGTCATCTAAAATAAAAGGCCCTACAGTACAAGACCAACGATTCCCTACCAAACGTTAACTTTTTGAGTTTGATGTAAATGAGCTTTCAATATCCAACTGGCATTATTGTCGATAGTTTTGCTTATTCATATATTCATTTAACATAAAATTTGCTTCTCAGTAAATGTTATTGAATTAGAAAAATTTGTGTCTACGTCTAATCTTTGCATTATAATATCACAATACTCAACTCCGGGGTCAAAATCGTCTTCAGAAAGTTCTTGCACCAGGTGTAGCAAATAAGGAAGAAATTTATTTGTTTAAGAATTCTTTGAACTGAAAACTAGCTGATGTCATGTTGTAAAACAGCTTTCCGAATCGATGACTGAGGATCTTCAACAAAGGTCTACAATATATCTAAATATTAGAACTTTCACAACTGACTTTGTATCAGTTATGAAAGTTCTTGGTTTTACCAAGACGATTCTTTACAGTACCTATTTCTGCAAATTGCTATACTGTCTTGAATGTAGTCGATTATTTATTGGTTTTCTGTTTGGAAGTATATTATTAAATAAATAACATACCTCTTGTAAAGGCCGAACTCCGTCACCATATCCGTACATCCTCAACAGAGTTATTCTTTCGATTTCACTTAAAGAAGGAATTGTTATTTGAAGATTTAATATTTAATAAAACTAAATAGATGAACTAAAGAAAACTAATAATAAAACTTTCACCAAATAACAAATTTGAACCAGTAGGCTAATTTTTACTAGCACAATCAAATTTTACTACATTTATTTCGTAATAAAAACATGAAATTTGGAGTTAATAAGTAACATATTTCAACGTAATACAAACTGCATTGTTGTAAATTAAGAGCTGATTTACTGAACTAAGTTTGCAATACATTTTTAAGTAAGTATTTCCAGCTGATTTGTTTCATTTACGATAAGTAACAGATATCACCTAATGTTAACATTTAATTTTTATTTAGAAAATAGTATCAGTTTATATAGCCGTTTAATTTGTAATCTTGTAATTATTAGTTATTGTTTATTATTATAAATATTATAGAACGGTTTAAAGTTCGTCGTTGTATGCATTATGAATATAAAATGCAATATAATTTTACATGCAGTGCGTTTTACCTCGTTTTATTGTTAACACGATTTCATCATTGCAAATTTGAGTGCTTATAACTTGTCGCCGAATGGCTTCGACGGCACGTGGCACTTACTAACCTTATGGTGGTCCTGAAAAGGGCTGCTATCGTCGAATTGCATCGACGGTTCGTATTTATAACCTTGTGGTGGTTCTCAAAAATGCTGTTTTTTTATTTAGCTCTGATAAGAGCTGTTGGGTGCGGAAGCTGGTCTCCGGCGAAGTAGAGGAGTTGTGGCTCGTCCATTGAAGTCCGACCGAGCTTTCCCTCAGCGGCAGTTTGGTTCCCACCACAGCGCGGCAGTGGTGGCCCCCAGAGCCCCGCAGCATCCAGTTGGCGTCGGTCGATCTTCGCCGACGCGGCCGAGGCGGTTCTTCCCGAGCAATCTCATGCTGGGCCGGCTCCTGCTGCTGAGTCCGCCGGCCAGGACGATAGAAGCCCGGCGAGCTGGAGCTGGAAGGTAGCGTCCGCGTCAAGCGACTTCCTCGGCGGACCGGCCAGGCCTGCTGCTCCGGCCGGCAGGAATGTTGGGATCCGCCGGGAGGTACCACGTTGACCGGGCGAGGAAACTTCTGTCTTCTTCTTCTTGGTCTTCTCCAGGTGCTGATCGACAGTCGACAGTGTATTGCAAATTTTATTCGCGTGCACGCTCTTTTATTGGAGCCTGAGAGTGGTGGGGCTGCAGCGCCGCTATGGTGGGAGAACTGCGCGGTCACCTGCACGGTGGGTGTGATGCTTGATTCAGCGCGTCCGTATACTGTGCGCCAGTTCTCATCTGAGTCGCTATACCGTGTTCGGCCGCCGATATTAAATTAGGAATATATGTGATAACAAACTCAATAACGGAGGCATTAACAGAAAAACGGGATTCATCGTGGCTTTCCTTGTACAATTCTAAATTAAATCATTTGTCATATATTCGTCCACCTTCCTATTTAAAATAATTAAGTGTGATGCAATATGTTGGATCCAAGATGGAGGAAATATTTAAAACCCACTATAATGCAGGTTGTTTTTTAACTATTTAGAAACCCATTTCTTTTTGCCCCCAAATACCACTCAGAGATGCAGTATAAAGCTGTTTTCATACTTAAGTATTACCCGGTATACATTAAATTATAATTAGTTTTTTAAAGTGAATTAAATTATAATCTTAAAATAATGATAAATCCGGTTAACCAAAAGTTCACTATTGAGTTGAAAAATAAAACACTTTGAAAATAGCATTATTTTCTTTTAATGTTTTATATCTTTGTGCTAATTTTACTGTAAAATTATTATCGAAATGTGACTCACTAAAAAAAAAAATACTTATTTTGTTTTTTTTTTTTACGTGTTTGAAATGCAAAATAATTTACATAAAGCTTTTTTCGTTAATTGGAATTGACCAATACATATATACTCGTATATTTAAATGATATTTGGTTAGGTAATTATTAAAATAGAGTTGGGAATACATTTCGCAGAGATAACTCCGTCAGACATATTCATTTTTTGTTTTGCAGAATCTATTTTTAATGACTCGTTTTTAACTGAAACAGTAATTATTATTATCACATATTTTTAATTAAAATTTTAGAGAAAGTTTTAAAATGAAACCACTTGCCCATATTTAAAGGTATCTATATATATATATATACTAAAAAATGAATGAGCCAAAACTTTTTTGTTAGTTATAAAATATTTTTAAATTTAATAATATTTACATTAAATTAATTAACTAACTAATTAATAACTAACTAATTAACTAACTAATTAATTTATTTTTGCATAAGGTTATTGTTGACCTAATATATATAGTGATTAGAAGTTCATAATAAGAGGTTACGTCGAGATCTGAGAGAGTGAAGACGTCATGTTCGAGCTCCGTTTTTGTTTTACGATTGTGCATTTGTTTTCAGTTTTTTGTTGTTCGTTTACGTTCTTAGAAGTTCATAATAAATAAATACTCAATATCAGACATTCATTTAATTGTAATTGATGCTGAAAAAAATGAAAAAATGATACGGTTTTATTAACCTAAAGATTTAAATTCATATATAAATTTTAAATAACTGGTTATTCTAAAAACATTTTTGCTGATTTATTTCATAAGTAGTTAGAGTGTGAGGGTTGTAAACAGCGCCTACGGAGAACACAATGTGTAACGAGAAATATAGGCTAATCTGTACAAATTATGTTTCAGTTATTGGTCACTAATATAAGAATAATTATATTTAAATTAAATATTACAGTCTTATTATTCTACCTTACAATAAAATTTATTTAGATTTCTTAATATATATAGGGATATTAGTGTTATGTTTAGGTCTTCTTGAAATCTAAAATGTGTCTCATTTAGTAACATAATAAAAAAATTGTAATAAAGGCTGAAAATGAAAGTCGAAAAACAGTTTTTAAAATGTTTGGCTATAAGATAAAAATAAATAGAACCCTTCTTTGTCAAAAGGTGTTAACTAAATATATATATATATATATATATATATATGTATAGCAGTTTAAAATTTTATTTAATTGACGAAAAAAAGTCACGTACAAATATCTCATTTTTTTATTTTCTTCCATTATTTTTTACACGCTTCAGGTTTATAAAATGTAGTGGAAATCCGTTAAATTTGTAGTAAATGTCGAAAAAGCTAAATCATGCAGAGATCTCTACAATAAACACATCCGGTTATGTGGAATCGTAAGGTAATTGTTATTTTTATAAATTAAAACATTTTACCTCATGAGAAACGTTTCTTGTAATTATACATATACGAATGCTTTTATACACTACTTTAACTTCATAGTTAAGGTATCTTCCGTTGACATTTTTTCGTTACGAAATGCAGGTCAGAGAGTGCCATTATATATTATTACTCTTTGCCTATCAGAGTTGGAAGATCATAGTTATTATAAATGTAATATTGGATGTCCTTTCATTTCTTAATACCATAAAAAAATCTGATAACTGAACCTTAGTAATGTGGTATTCTGAATGAATTATTAAAAAATATTTTTAAGACTTATTAAATTTCTTTAATAAAATTTAAAATAATTTAGCCATTGCATGATATACGATAAAAATATTAGTATAACCTAGAATTTAAAAAAAAAAAAATAAATGGATTTTTTTATATTTTTCGATTAAACATTAAAGTTTATAAAACTGAAGCAAATACTAACTAAAATATTGTAAAACAATATATCGGCAATATTTAAAAACAAATTTATAAAAAATATTTATAGAAAAAAAGAGCGAATTTTTCTTATAGTATCTATTGTTATCACGTATATGCCTAATTTAATATCGGCGGGCGATAACGATAGCAACGATGTGAGCTGGCGCACAGTATACGGACGCGCTGGTACGCATCACTCCCACCACGCAGTTCTTCCACCATAGCGGCGCTGCAGCCCCGCCACTCTCAGGCTCCAATAAAATAGCGTGCACGAGAGTGAATTTGCAATTCATCGTCGACCACCACCTGGAGAAGAGCAAGTAGAAGAAGAAGAAGAAGATGGAAGAAGACAGAAGAAGTTCCCTGGTTGTTTAAACGTGGGACCTCCGAGCGGATGCCAACATCCCCGTCGGAGCAACAGACCCGGCTGGCCCGCCGAGGGAGCCGCTAGACATGGACGCAACCTTCCCGCTCTAGCTCGCCGGGCTTCAATCGCTCTGGCCGGCAGTCTCGGCAGCAGTAGCCAGCCCAGCATGGAAACGCTTGGGGAAAACCGCCTCGGCCGCGCCGGCGAAGGACTACCGACGCCAACCCGACACTCTGGGGCTTTGGGGGCACCACTGCCACGCAATAGTGGGGACCCAACTGCCGCTGAAAGGAAACCTGGTCTGACTTCAGTGGACAAGCCACAACTCCTCGAATTCGACGTAGACCAGCTTCCGGATCCAACAGCTCTTCTCAGAGTTAACGCAAAAAACGGCCCTTTTCAGGGCCACCAGAAGGGTATGCATCACGAATCATTGAAGCCATTCGGCGACAACAGCCCTTCTTAGGTCTACCATAAGGTTAGCAATTAAAACGAGCTTTCGAAGCCAACCGACGACAAAGGGCTATCATAAGGTTAGTAAATGCCACGTGCCGTCGAAACCATTTGGCGACAATTAACTAGTTCTACAACACAAATTATGTGAAAAAAAAATTATTAAAACGTAAAAGTGTAATTTTTAAATTGGTTCATGTTATTGTTCTGGTAACACGTAAGTTGATTTAATTTGAAAATTTACAGTTATCCTGCTAATTTTGTCTTCCATTTAGAAAGTTCCAAGCAAAATCTACATTAGACATTGCTTTCTCGCAAATGAGAAATATACACACATATATCATTCATAATATATGAATATGCTGGAGATAATTAAATAAAAAACACATACATTTAATGTGAATACTTTTATGATGAAAAAAGGAGTTAAAAAAAGTACCTGGAATTTTTTCTCACTTGACTGGTTAGAATGACAGTGTTTTAAATACGTTCTGTTTTGTTGTGGTAAATTCCACCAAATGTATAATTCCTTTTGTCTGTTTTTTTTTTTTTATACGTGAAGATATTATTTTCGTTAACAACCAACTCTTTGAAGATAGATCTTTTTACTTGTATCAAATATCATGTGTTTTATCATTTTATATGTATATTTTTTCATTAAAATGCTCTATATTAGTCCTTTGAGAATTTACATTTTAAAGGGTTTCTTGGAATATTACCCATTTAATTAATTTTCTATTTTTTGTTCCGTTTCAGGTGTTAGCATGTGATTTTATGAAGTTTTAAGCCAGGAATTGTATATAAAATATTTAAGAAATAAAAATATTCTTTAACAAGGTGAGCTTATTTTTATAGTGTAATATTTACAGTTTATTCAATTTTAATAGTTATTAAAATTCCTTATATAATTCGAATGCCTAAGTAAAATACCGTTTCATATTATTTTATTTTATTCATTGCAATTATTTTTTTTTATTATTTACTCTTAATACGACCGTTGTTATGTGTAATATGCAAATATTTGAAGAATGATTGTACAGTTAATATAATTCAATACAACACTGATTTTTAAAAAGTTCAAAACTCCATGTTAATTTCTAATTTCCTGAAAGATCCCCAAAATATATCTAGCTACTAATATAGGTATAATAAGGTGCACTTATATCTGAATAAAAAAAAATCCTTTTCGGAACGCCGGAAGGCAGAGGTAGATTTCAACGTGCTAAGTAGAAGATAAAAGAGATTTCCACCTTAAAGTTAAGAAAAACTTTACTCAACACGACAATGATTACACGTGAAAAAAATTTACATGTTTAGTATACGACAAGCCTCATCTTCTTACAATTCCAGCAACATTGTGGTCGTCCCTTGCCGTAACGGTTGGTCATATCAAAAATTGTTAAAGACAAATTGGGTACTGTATAGATGACTAACGACCACTTTAAACCAATTCGATGCTGTGCCTATTAAGGGAGGTATCATATTTTCTGTCTTCGAAACCCCATTTTCCACCCCCTGGGCCAATGGTTGATGATATTAAAAAACTTTAGTTAGATACGTTTCAGCCTCTTATCCGAAAAAGAGTAGAAACTTTAAACAAATTCGATATTTTACTTAATCAGAAAGTTATAGCGATATTTTTTTTCGAAAAAGCCTCCATTTCCACCCCCACGGTCCGATTTTGCCCATTAACATCTCGATCGAGATTTTTGGTCGTTATATTTTATGTATCAATTTGAAAGTGATTGGCGCAAAATTACGGCAGTTATGTGTCCACAAGAAAGTGAAATACATATATATATATATATATATATATATATATAAAACGTATGTATATATAACGTGTATATGACACGTTATATATACATATATAACACGTGTATACATACACGTATATATATAATATACACGTGTATATAAATGTATATATAAACTTTTAAACTGAGGGTGGTATTGGGGTCTGGGATCTGGGAGATGTGAAACGCAAAGATATTAAGAAATTTTCCGGAAGTCAAATCGTGGTACCCATTACAATAGGTAACTTTCTTATGAAATCTACCTAATACAGTAAAGAGTTCTTTAAAGTAAATACAATAAAGAGATCTGGTGTAGAGTCTCAAAGGAACGTACAAAATTTACAGGTTTTTGAAATCTGCTACATTTATAAAATACCTTTAATTGATTATTTTATGAACAATTACATACTACATATTTTATTCTCTTTTTAAAACAATATCTTACTTTAATGAAGAAACTGGAGTAGCGCGAAGTTAAATGTTTTGTTCAATTTACCGTATCAACAGTCAAAAGCTTTTCATAATACTGCTTAAAACTCGTAGGTTTTATATACACATTTTTTTAAAAGGAAATTTCTGATATTGAAAAAAAGGAAAGGTGTCAAAGAGTAGACATTACTTATTGACGTAATGGATTCATCTAATGAGTACAATAATGTGATTACGATCCCAGAAATAACAAAAAAGGAAAAAGCCATTTTTGTCTTTACTTCTGTATAGGAGTTTTAATCGACAAGTACTAATAGAAAGAATCGTAGATATTTAAAAAGTATTAAATTATGTAAAAAATTTAGCTAGCCTTTGAATTGAATTTTGATGTACGGGATCCATGAGGTCCGTATCTCCCTATTCCCTTAACCACTCACTTGTGAACAAAATATCACGATATTTAATGATTTCTGTATGATTTGTATATATATAATCATTTACCAAAATTTCATCCAAATAAGCCGGTTTGAGATGTAAAAAAAAAATAAGCTAACATTCATACATACGTTTAAACATACATTATTCCGGAATTTTACAATGTTAAATTGTGCTTTCTATTTAGAGAGAATCATGAAACGTCAAGATCTGTAAAATTTTGGCGTGCAAAATTTGATCCTATTACCACACTTTCTCTTACGTAATATTTTGTTTAGTATAGGTATATAGTATAACTAAATATTCAGGAACGTAATAAAATTTAATATGAAACAACTACTATGCGGCACACTTAATTTTATAAGGTGCATCGCTATGTCATGCGTAAAGGAATGCAGGTACTGTAGATCGTGTGCAACTGATTTCCTGATTTCCCATAGACTTCCTGATAAATTATTCGATATTTTTACCGAAAAATTTCCTAAATGTGTAAGGTTTTGAAAGTTGGCTGTTAATAAAAATACACAAAACAATAAGTATAAACTATTATAAAACAAAAAAAAAACTGTTCAGCCAAATTCATATTGATATAAAATGTACGAACGGGAGGGTGGTAGCGACCGGAAGCGTCACAGGGAGGGTGTCTTCTCCTACAGGGTTGGAATGTTATAAAATGTGTGACTGACTTTAGTTAAACGATGAAATTTTTTTTTCCTAAGTTATTCTGTTTAAAAATTCTGTTGCTTTTCTTCCAGGAAGCTTTTCTCTTATATAAAAAAAAATTTGTTGGCTTTAAAATAAATTATCTGATTAATTAATAACCGAGGGATTCTGTGTAGACGGTAGGGTTCTGAACTCGTTTAGCTATGTAAAAATCTATATTTTTATCTATTAAAAACAAAAAAAAAATAAATTTAATATTGCTGATTTATTTTATACTTCTTTTGTATATTCTGGGAGCTGGGTACGATTTTTCTATCAATCGTGTAAGTGAACAAATTATATTGGAAATAGTGAGTACAGAGAGTATCTCAAATCCCGACGTGTAGACACGTAACTAGGCATCAAGGGATCCTGGAAGGGGTAAATTACAAAAAATTAGTTTTTCTGTTTATCTCGAAAAATATCTATCAAATAAAAAAATTTTTACAAAAAAATTTGTTTATTCTTTCAAGCTCTACAATTTTTCCTTTAACACGTTTTGGTAAAATGAATGTTTTTTTCAAAAAATGAGAAAAACGCATAAAAAATATAGCATATTGCCTTTAATTTTCAAAAAGACTCTCTTTTTCAAAAACCTTTTCATTTGAGAATATGTGCGTATTTGTGTGGAGGTTCCCTGATAAAAAATTCTGAAGAGTAGACACGTAGGTGTTGTGGCAAGGGCTGACGGACAGTGGTAATATTGCAGAAACAAATTTTTTCCGTATATCTCGAGAAATATCCTTCGGAGGAAAAGACAATATTGAACAAATTTTGTTTGTCTTTCCAACCTCTACAGTCTTTTCCTTTATTAATTGTTAATATACACTATTTAGAAAAATTGTCTAGACCATTAGCTAATAGATGTGATTCTCATTAAACCATTATAAATAAATCAAAAAGTGTAGCCAGTTAGAAAAATTATATTACGATCATTAGCAATTTATTTATTGAAAAAAAAATGGATGTATAGTGATTCATTTGATTTCTATTTCTCTCTCAAAATTGGTTTTAAATAACTAAGATCCAGTAATACAAACATAACGGATGATGGCTAGCATTATAAATTGATTTTGGAAAATTTATGTATCATTCTATAATTAAGCACTAAAACTTAAGTTGATTGTAATGGATATAAATTTTCATCATCAAACTAGAAACTTGTGAGCATTAAAATTATTATTACACGATATTATTGCTGTTATGTATGAATTAGTAATTAAAAATTGTAAAACGAAGTACAGTTTGATGTCCTGAGTTTACTTACCAAAAGAATTTTATTTCTGATACTATGAATTCTGTTGAGCAATTTATTTTAATATTTAAATAAGGTGTTTTGAACGATTGACTTTACTTGTAAATCTGTTACTTGAACTTTGTTTCTTTGACAATGAATGATAGTACTATTTTTATGCCTTTGTCTCATTTTTTGCAAAAATTATTGATTTCTAAATAAAGTGTTAAAATAAAATATTGTAAAGTTAGAAAATATAAACAAAATTTAATATATATCATTTTTCATTCGATGCATATTTCTCGAGGTGTACGGAAAAATTGATTTCTTATTACAACTTCACCCATGCCCATGTCTTGTCATCACCTAAGGGTGTGCCTTTTAGGATTTTATATCGCGAAATCGCATAGGACCTCCACACAAATTACCAGACCCTTGGAAAATTTTTGAAATTTTTAAATTATAGCCAAAAAATTACTGTTTTTATTGGTTTTTTTTTTTACAAAAACTATCGATTTATAAGAAAAAGTGTTTAAGGAAAGATTATAGATCTTAGAAAGAGAAACAAAAAATTGTTGTTAACTTTTTCTTATCAGACATTTATTTCTCGGGATATATGGAAGAAGCTGTTTATTTTCTTCAAATTCACCCCTGTCCATCGGGCCTTCGTCTCCAGTTACACCTCTGCCCGTTGGGATTTGAGATACTTTTGGTACCTACCGGTATCTCCAATATGATCTTTCCATTTACCGATTGGTGGAAAAATCGTACCCAACTGTTGGTCTACTACGGTTAGTTTTAATAGTTGAAGAACAGATTTAAAATAAAATGTTGAGTTTTCTTCATGTCAATAATTAATAACGTTTTAAAAATTTTAATTTTTATTTATTTAATTTTTCTATAAATTTTAGTTTGTATGTTGATTCCATTATTTCAGAGCCAGGATATTGGTTAATAATTTTTTTGTTATTATTCTATCGAATATTTGTTCAGTTGTGAAATTGAAGAGGTGTCATGTAGGTGAACATGAAAACCATGTCTGAGCGAAAATGTTACAAAATTTTAAACAAGATCCGAGTTACATAGATTGATAGGTCGCGTTATGGGAATAAACCATCAGGAACAAATCCGATTGCTTCAGTTTGGATTATTATTACTACACGTACCGATCTCTACTGTCAAACGTGACATATCCTAAACCCACATATCCGATCCTATACACAACACACAATGGCAAACTACCTACTCTTTCTACCTACGTTAACAAATCCCATACCGTTATACCATTTTAAAATTTTATGTTGTTGTGCGATTATTTTTCATTTATCGAAATGGAATTTTATAATACCATACTTTACACGTTATTTCTGAATGAATGTGTATTAAAGTAAATGCTTAAGTGGATTACATAACCTGAATGATTTGTTTTTAGATATATCTATGTATTCTCCAACTCAAAAAACGAAAATATGGAAATGATTTTAATATTATAATAAAAAAACTACTTTAAATTTTAGCTACTAATTTAGAAGTAAATCCAAGTCTGTACTCTACAACAAAGAACTCTGTACCTTACTGAGAATGGTAATTAAAATTGCGAGATATGTGGATTCACGAATAATTATATTATCACCTAGTAGATCGTGGTGGCTTTCAAGAAATAAAAAATTATATTTTTATTAGTTTGTTACACAGAAATTTTCCTTTCTAGTATTATTTCGGTATATTATACAGTTTATTATCATTTTTAAGAATTAAAAATCAATTTTATATTTTATTACTATGTTAAAATCATTTTTCAAACGAGTATTTACCTAAAAATCACTAATATGTTTCACATAACTTCATTTTTTTTTAACCTCCGGGACCACCTTTAGGCATTAATTCAGATGATGAGATGAATGACAATTTTTTAGCGTGTAAAAATGCTATGCCTGACCAGGATTCGAACCCAGGACTTCCGGATGAAAGACCGAGACGCTACTACTCGCGTTACGGAGGCCGGTGATATAACTTCATTTATATTACATTAAGTTTGTATTTTTATTCGTTTTGTTTTGTATACAAACAAAAAAAAAAAAACAGTAAAGTTAAAAATGAATATATTACTTTTTGTTTAAAAAATTATATTCACTTCTACTGCTTCAGTTTATTAACCTTTTGATTGATTTTGAAATGATTTTAATCTTATTTGTAAAAGAAACTTACCGTAAAATGTAAATTAATGATAATAATCAATTTGAATTTTAATTTACAATATAAATTTTTTTAAATTAAAAAAATTTAGAGTTATTTCTGTTTTGATTTATTTGGAAGGATATTTTAACAATTTTAAATCTCATGCACAGTATAGGGTTTTTAATTGTAATATGTACTTTAGAACCAACGATTTGAAAAATAATATAGAGTAACTGATGATGCGAGGTACTCGCGAAAGCGCTCTTGCTTGGATCATAGAATAAGGTAGGTGTCATCCTATTTTATTTTATTAATTCTGTACTTGGATTGATCGGATTAATATAATATTTTATATATACATATATATATATATATATATATATATATATATATATATCATAAAAGTAATCTAGAGCAGAAGATTCACTTGCGTGGTAATCTCATGAGATACATTTTTTAGTAGTCATGATTAAAATTTTAATGAAGATTTCCTTTAATTACCGTAAAAAAGTAATTATTTTAATTGTTCTAAATATTATACTTCATTAATTATTTTTATATTTAGTCATAAAGTTTTGACTCGAAAACAAAAACTTCCTTTTAAATTTTAAACATTAAAATTAAATTAACACCGGAGTTGTATTCATAAATTACGAAAAATAAATTTCTCAAACAACAAAATGTTTTTATTTCTTTGTTAAAGTCTTTCCTTAAGTTAATTAGATATCACAGTTTTCCTCATTTCAGTTATTTGCAGAACATTCTCCACAAAACTTTTGTTATAAACAAAAACACACCTGTTAGTCACAATTATTTAGTCTAAACAAACTTGTTAATGAAGACACTTCTAAGAAAGAATTAAAATAAAAATAATAAAGATAATTTGTAAATGAAAGAAAGATAAATAAACGAGATTATAATAAAGTTGAAAAGTTATAAATTTTATTTCACAGCGGTTATTTTTTTTTCATAAAATACTTCAATGAATAAAAAAATATTAATTGTATCAAATTTAAAAAGAAAATTACGCTTTAAAATCCGTTTACAAAAATTTTATATAAAATCTAATTCAGCTCGTCAACAATAATTATCATTCAACACTACAGAAAAAGTATATGTTAAAAAATATCTAAAAATAATGTAAATGAAAAATAAATAAATAATAAATATTCATTGAAAAGTAAATAGTACTTAACACGTATTTTTAGATGGGATTTTAGAATAAGAACAAAAAATAAAAGTAAACATTAACTGTTTCTAGAGAATTTTACTTCCACCAGAAAGTGCTTAAGATAAAACGAAAAGAAAGAGAAGCCGTTTATAAATCGATTTTTAAAGTCAATGATTGAAATTTAGGATACGTATGGAAAAGAAAGACTGAAAATTTCATTAAAAAAGCATGTTGATATTGACAGAAGCCAAGAATTGCCTAGTAATTGCTTAAAAATTGGTTATTACAAAAGGTAGTTTTAAAAAATGTATGTAAAATTATACAAGAATTGAATAACTCAGAAAAGTACTTCATGAATAGTGAAGTAGAAACTTCGTTGATGATCAACAATATTTAGGCAATGTCCATCTTCTTGTCTAAATTTTACATTTTTTAAGAGCCTTTTATGTAAATTTTCACTAACAAGAACTTTATCTTCTTTTTAAACAATTTCTTCATCGGTGAAGATACCTATTTGATTCGTTTGAAATTTATGTAGACAAATTTAAGTAGTGATGGTCAATTTGAGTTGAGATTTAAATAGTTCAGATTAAAAATTTTACATTCCCCTTGGTATTGCCTTCACAAGCTCATAAGCTCTCCCTTTCTTTACTGTTTAGCCTCCGGTAACTACCGTTTAGATAATTCTTCAGAGGATGAATGAGGATGATATGTATGAGTGTAAATGAAGTGTAGTCTTGTACATTCTCAGTTCGACCATTCCTGAGATGTGTGGTTAATTGAAACCCAACCACCAAAGAACACCGGTATCCACGATCTAGTATTCTTGGTATTGCCTAGAACAATGATTCTTAACCTTTTAGCCCCACGACCCCAAAAATTAAAAAAAAAAAAAAATATATATATATATAAAATTAATATTTCGCGAACCCCCAACCACAACCTAATGAAATCCAATTAAAACTATTTAGCTGCATTGATGGCGACGGGTATGATCATGCATGTATGAAATGTGACAAACAAGCAATTTGCAGGTTCCAACTTGATGTATACGTGCTCCTTGTAATTTGGTCTGCTTGCATAATATTCACTATGAGAGCTTCATGTTCAAACATGCATATGATACGTTTGAACATGTCGTTCTGAATGTGAAGCGTGCGCCTGGTGTCTTTATTAAGTTTTTAAAGCGTAGTTTCATTGAAAATATTAATAATAATTGAGCTTTCGGTTTTTTAGTGCGCGGTCAAACGGTATAACTGTTTTTTTTTTTTTGTTTTTTTTACATTAAATTCTTATGCAAAATGGATACATTTGTGAAAAACTGAAGTGAGCCATCTACAGTGAATCGATTGGTAAAAAGACAAGATTGTACAATGACAGTTATTTAAATTACGGTTTTATTTCGTTGGATGGAAAGCCGCAGTGGGTTGTTTGGTTTCAAGTTCCCTCTGATGAAAGCATGAAGCCATCAGAATTAATTATAAAATAACACTTAGAAATTAAAAGCATAAAAGCAAACCCTAGGAATTTTTCGAAAGAAAATTACTTTGAGAAATCAACAAGCTTTATTTGTAAACCAAGCCATATGAAGCATCTTATCTCGTATCTTTAAGAGTAGCTAAAATGTCCAAATCCAATACATACGCAGAACATATCATATTACACGCAGTAATTGATATAGTTAGTATTTTAATAGACGTGGAAGTAGCAAAAAAGTTGAAAAAAATTCAGCTTTCTAATGATACAGTATTAAGACGAATCAATGACATGGATGCTAATATTCGCGATCAAATAATTCAGCAAATGATTAGTATTCAATTTGACGAATCAACAGATGTGGCAATTATTTCTTTGTGAGATATGAATGCGATAGGGACAGATAAATCAAAGAAAATATGTTTATAAATCCAGGGGCTACACATCTACTGTAAGGGTCAGTTCACACGATACGGGTTTGGTAGTTTTAACGTATCGTTTTTTTCGCCGTCTCCAGCACTGGCGCATGTATTTAGCATGTTTACGTTTACACAATCCGGTTGTTAACTGTATACGGTGAATTTAACATTCGGTTTTGCCAACAGAAACCGTATTCACCGATTCGGTGAAAAAACCAAACAGTTGATAGTAGCGCTTGTATCGTAATGGAGCCGTTAAGAAGATTCAGTTTTTGTGCTGGACGGACTAGTGTAGGTAATGATAGACCAGTCTGTGTTTGCATTTCATTGACCACGATTGTCAACATGTTGCTTGAGGGCATGCAGTTTTTAATAAAATAGAATATATGTTATGGCAGATATTAATAATATAAAATAAAACTTTTGATGGATCTGATAAGAGACCTGGAATATGGGATAAGTCCTTAGAATCCTATAAATACAAATATATTAAAGAATCAGCAAACAGGGAAATGTGTATTGTGTTAAATGAAGGATTCCAAGCTCAATACAACATCAAGTTATTTAACAGATAATCAAATGAAGCCTAAAACATTCGGAAATAGTTAAAAAATTCCGACTCGTCGTATCTAAGTCTACAGATTAATGTTGGGAAAGCGCCAAGACTACACCTTTCCTTAAAAATAGGATGTATGCAGTATTTTTTATTTTTATTTCTTAACTTGTTTTGACGGCGGCGATAGCAAAACAAAAGAAAAGACGTGTTCGATTTGGTAAAATAAACTATACGGAAAAAAACGAACTGAAACCGTATCGTGTGAACTGGGAACTGGGCCTAATATGTCTCCCGTTAAAGCCCAACAGGGCAAGGTCCAAGGGTGGGAGGGGGTGGCGACCGGAACGTTACTAGGCGGGTGTCTTCCCCTACGGGATTGGGATGAGCCTAATATGTCCGGACGAGGCCTACAGCGAAGGCAAAAGCTGAGTTAATAAATCACCGATGTAAATATCTACCGAGGCATTTACATCGATGGCATCCCAACGAGGCCAGGCTTATTACTATGAGATGTAAATGTCAGAGGGCGATAGACGACTCCCACCGTTAAAGCACATCAGTGGCAAGGAACGGCGGTGGAGGTGAGGCGACCGGAACGTCACTAGGCGGGTATCTTCCCCTTCGGGGTTGGAATGGACCTAATATGTGTTGAATAACGTGAATCGTAGTTTAAACATAGCATTAAATGTAAATGTAAGTACAGTAATTAGACGATGATGTCATTGTAAATATATTTTGTAATATTATTTTTCTAATTATCGATGTTTGTGGAACGCACGCACAACTGTTCACCCCCCCCCCCCCCCGCCTACCTGTACAGTCACCATCACAGCACCAATGGTCAACTTACAGCGCGGATCCAATAATCAATTCTCTTAAATATTATCAATTTAATCTACAGTACGTTCGGAAAGTTGCTGTACAGTAATTCTAAGGCCAAACTTAGAATTATGTGGTGCATTCTGTTCTTTCGACGTTAGGTTGGTTGCTCTGTGGGCTCGTTATAAGAGAAAAATATCAAACATGCTACACCACATAAAGCTTTAAAAAATTAACTGAAACTTTTACCCTACAAAGTAATGTGTGTTCAAGAACTGAAATCCACAGATCATATGAAAGAACTAGATTATTTTTAATGGTTTAAACGTTTTATCGACCAAAATTCCGTAGGTATCTTCGAGATTACGTTTGTATAGATGAAACCGTATATATGGTATATGAAATACCAATGGGGTATATTAAATGCACTACTGTGGTCGACAACTAACCTTCATGAATCACACGAAGCAAAAATTAAACTCTGGTTCGGTGTGAATAGAACCAGACACAATTGAAGAAGTAAAAACCGCAATAACGGCTTTACTACGAGACATTCCAGTATATCAGCTGGTTAAAGTGTTTGAAAACAAATTGAAACGTGTACAGTGTTTTATTGATATTGGAGGACGTAAGTTTCAAATCCTATTAAAAAACTATTTCAATTATTCTAACATCCGTTTTTATAAAATAATGAAATAAAAATACAAAGTAATAACTGAGAAAGTTTCGTCACTGTATTTCCATAATTCCTTCGGAAAGTTGCGTTCCGAAAGAATATTTCCGAGAAAATATCAGTTTCCTCTACTTTCAGTTGTTTTAGCTCGATTTTTTACGTTTTAATCGGTATAGAAGTACAAGAAATCTTTAAAATTATATTATACTGTGTATATCAATGTCAATGATTATTTTTTTTTTAATTTTACTGCTTTTGGTCCACTTTTTCATCACTAAAACTGAGATGGATCTTTCATGGAAATAATTTTTAACAATATATCAATTAATACCCATCTGTAATTAATAGAATCTTTGTGTGTGTGTGTGTGTGTGTGTGTGTGTGTGTGTGTGTGTATACACACACATATATAATTATTGTAGTATATCTATTCATGGAGTCAGTGGACATTTAATCGTCTGTGGAGAAGACATTAGGACAATGGAAAGCCTAGCGGAGTGTAGCACTTTCCTCATACTCCGATTTTCCCCATTCTCGACAGAGTTGAGATAGTGCAAATAGTTGTAGGAAATTTATCCTGCCTGCTATATGTATCACTATACTCGTGAACGAGTTATGATTCTATGCAAATTTCTGTGTCAGCTTCTGCAATTCATTTCCCTCCTTAACTATGAGAATTAACAGTTAAGCCCATTACTTATGTATGCAATCAGTGTTATAATTTTGACTTTAATTTTAATTTAAACAGTGAATATGGATTTACAAGAAGTTTCTATACATTCTACATTTATAATACAACGTTGTAATTCTTTTTTATCACTATTATTAGTAGAACTTTTATATACACAGTGAGATGACTTTGTAAGATTTATTTTTAGTAATCATAACATGTTTTCAACTGAAAACGTAATTTCAAAAAAAAAAATTAATATTATTTTATTGATTACTGCAGTTACCAGTTTCTATTAAATCAAAACAAAAAAATCAATAATTTTTCCTCACTAATTTTGTATCTTCTGGTATTATTTATCACATCTATATTCATACGAATTCTATCTATATTTTGCCTTTCCTTATAGTTAATAATATATAAATTCCTGCTAGTACATAATATGAATATTTCCATATAATTCTAAAAAAAATTTATTCAATCTCTAAAATGTTTTAAAAATGTTTAAAACTCCTAAATCTAAATTAGTTAACTGTATAAATTTTTTATACAATCAAATTTAATTCACTAGGTCTAGTGGTAAACTAGTCCTCGTAAATCAGCTGAGATTGAAGTTGACAGTTCTCAGTTGTAAATCCTAATGAAGATAGTTAATTAATCACTTTTACTTGGATTTGAATACTTGACAGTGTGGATACCGATGTTTTTTTTCCCTGTTTAGCCACCTCTTTTTTCCGGTGTTTACCTTTCAGATAATACTTCACAGGAAGAATTAGGATGATATATGTATGAGTGTAAATGAAGTGTAGTCTTATACAGTCTCAGTTAGACCATTCCTGAGATGTGTGGTTAATTGAAACCCAACCACCAAAGAAAACCGGTATCCGCGGCGCTCTAGTATTCAAATCCATTTAAAAATAACTGACTTTACTAGGACTTGAATGCTGGAACTCTCGACTTCCAAATCGGCTGATTTGGAAAGACGCGTTCACCACTAGACCAACCCGGTGGATTCTTTGGTGGTTGAGTTTTAATTAACCACACGTCTCAGGCGTAGTCGACCAGAGTTTGTTCTTGAGTACAAATTTACCGGTACAGTTATATTAGACTGATAAGTCGCTAATAACTTTAATTTTTGATGAGTCTAAAATTAAAAGTATTTAAATAAAAATTATTTTATGAATAAAATATATTTTTTCCAACGTTAGTGCGTTTTGATATCTTCCTTAATTCTTCTATATTTTTTTAGTTTAATACCAAAATAAAATAAAACTTTATAATACAAGATATAAAAAAAGTATTTTTAATCAGCTACTTTAAAAAATATTACGTATTAAAAAAATAAATTAAAAAAAAGTGTTAAAAAAATATAACTTCTATTACATTCGGTTGAAATCTAATATTTAACTGGTTTTATTCTTATTTTTATTGAATATCGTATATTTCAATTGAATATAATTTATTTTCAAATTGAATTTCTTTCTTAGTAATTGTTATTTACATTTCTATACTTTTCTTTTCTTTCAGTTTTATTTTTTCATTTTGGAATAAAGTAATTATATCAACAGCATTTCTTAAAATGTTTACATTTTGTCGTTGAATTATGACAATGTTTTAACATTTTTTCATCAAAATTACTTAATAATTATTCTCTTACAAAAACAAAATACAGATAAAATTTGTGTTTTTTTTCTTTTTTGTATGAAAAATATTTATTCATTTTATAAACGCTTATAGAAAAGAAATCTATCAATCAATTAAAAATCAGAGTCTCAAACTATGTACATTTACATTTGAAAGCTCTGCTATAATTCTTGTTGAATGTGTTTCTTTTATTTTTTTGAAAAAAAAAAATAGAATTTTCTTCTTATTTGACCAAGTAAGATTTATCTATTGCAGTGTCCATCTCTTGCATAGTATTTTAACTACCTTGTATTCAGTACTTCCATACTCTATTAAAATCGATTTGGTTGCATGTACAGGAAATTTTATGACATATTACTCTTTTAGGCGTCAATTTTACTTCGAAATGATATTCCAAAGTTCATTTCTAATCTCACCATTGCGGTAATTTACCTAACCTAGAGCACCCTTTAATTGAGCTTAAAAATCATAAATTAGTTGTGTGAATTTTAGCCTCCTATTTTCTACCAACTTTCTATATCATTACCCTTCTGACTGTTAACATGTAAAATATTATTAATTTTTTTAGATACATTTTTCAGATAAACAATTAATCTCCATTATATACTGAATTAATTATTTATCATTCTTCCAAATTACATCATTAGTCAATTCACATCCAAGGTAAAATTTGTTAAACTTCTTTAAAACTTTAATACCTGATAAAGTTTTTGAATGGACATGTCATCTACCAAGAATGCCATAATATTAGCATTCTGAAATAAAACATTCATCCCAAAATTTCTATTGATGCGTTTAAACCTAGCTTCAATGTTACAAATTAAAACTGGGTTGTCTGCATAAAATATACCATTCAGAATATTTTTCGTATGCCTCAGTTAATAACTTACCTCCAAACAGCTTATACTACGTCTACCTATTAAAAATTCCATTCTGTGATGATATACCATTCCGTTTTCAGAACTCTGCTATTACATTTATTAATTGTATGATTTTATTTTCTTTTCTTAAGTCTATTTATTTATATAACTTCCAGTAAAACCTTTTTCATCAGCAGAAGTTCTTCAAGTAATCAGGAATGGAAAAAATCAAAGAAATTCCTAGGTATGAGTTGATAACTAACAAAATGGTGTTTATGCTTCCATGTAATACATAGCACATCTCTTTAATGGCACTCTTCGAACTACGAGCTTCCCGACGGAACGGAAGGTGTCGCAAAGGTTATGGTCCCGAAACCGGCCGACGATGTAGCCTCTTACAGGCCGTTAAGCTTATTACTGATTTTATCAAAGTTGTTTAAAAGACTACTTCTTCGGAGGCTAAGGCCTATTCTGGAGAAACACGCCGTTATTCCTGACCATCAGTTCGGCTTCAAAGGTGGTCACTCAACGATCAAACAAACACAAAGGATTATCAGCGTTATAAACATGTGCCTAGAAAAGAAGATTTATTGCTCGGACATTTTTCTAAACATCCAGAAGGCCTTTGATAAGGTGTATCTTCCTGGCGTACTTTATAAATTGAAAAGATGTCTTCCATAACTGTACGTTATTTAATTATGTAAAGCTAACTGGACGAACTTTTCTCCCAAGTGAGGTACAATCAGAACCTGTCAGTATTTTTTAATAGTGAGCCGGATGTTCCTCAAGGGTTGGTTCTGGGACCTATTTCTTTTTCGATCTTCATGTCAGACCTTCAATTCCTGAGGATGTTACGGTTGCATCGTTTTCAAACGACACGGAATTCCTGATTGTGGATGCTGACCCTATCGCAGCTTCAAAAAAGCTGCAGACTGTATCGTATCTAATTAGAGAACGGCTTTTTAAGTGGAAGATGAAGGTACATCTGTCAAATTCTACACGCGTTACTTTTGTAATGAGAAGAAGTGATTGTCTGGATCTACACCTGGATTGCCGTCGGACGTGAAGTACTCATGTCAGGGAGAAAGGGAAACAACTTTTCGTTAAGTTCAGGGAGATGTACTGGTTGCTAGCCAATGGATCGCAATTTTTATTAGCAATAAACAGTTGTACACAACAATTCTGAAACCTGTTTAGACGTATGGCGTGGCATCCTGAAACTTGTTTGGCTCTCGCGTATTGTATTCCAGTTATGAGGTGTAACACGCGAGAATAGTATTGACATCGTTTAGTGAATTCAGAACAAATTATTGAGAAATGTAAAAGAAGCTCCATGGTTTCTGGAAAACACTGAGATTCATGATTATCTGGGAGTGTAAACCTTTCAACAGGAGATACGGCGATTCAGTACTAAATACAAAATGAGTCAGAACATACATGTGAACTGGCTCGTAGTTAACCTTCTGGATAGTAGCGAGAACTTTAGGTGCCTATAGGTGTTGCATATATATTAGATCTATGAAGTTTTTCGAAATTTTAGGCGAACCAGCTACCTTACGATTTTATGCATTGTCAAATGCATAAAATGGCGATTTTTCGCCATTTACATTTGAAATTTGTAGTGACAGCTATAATTTTACACATACATTACAATCCAGTATTTTCTCATCTAACAAACAAAACTCATCTAACGGGGGGGGGGGGGAGAAGGTTTCCATATTATTTGACTAATATGGTATCGGAGAATATTTTTTAAAAGTTAAGTAAGTCCCTTTTACACGTTTTCATTATATTTTATTTATTAATAAAATATTTATTCAAACTTGAAATTTTTTTTTAATATATAATGTGGGTTTTTTAATCATTTTTAAAGTTTTATGTTATTGTTGTAGAAAATTATCATTGTTTACATTTTAAACGACACGAAACCTGATGTACGTGGAGATGAATAATTAGCTATACATTGATGGATGCTGTAGTTGATTGATGTATTTTGTTTTACATACCAGTTATTACGATGTCATGTAACCAGAAGTTGTAAAATATATTAACAATTTAATTAATTAGAAAATTAATTATTTTATAATTAAAAAATAATCACTGTTAGTACTAAAATGAATAAAAATTGGAATTACATGTTACATAATTTATATATATATATATATATATACACACACACACACACAGAGCAAATATATATTGAGTATATAGTAAAATATTAGTGACTAAATATGAGTTTCTAATGAAAATGGACTTCTTTATATTATAGAAAGATTGCTGCCCTGAGTTAGAACCCTTCCACTATGTACATTTTCATCTTCTTCTATTCCCAGCTAACTTTAGAGTTCCTGATTGTCCTCATTTCCTTTAAGTTCGTCTATAATTTTTATTCTTTCCAACCACTCATCTTTCCACGCTCTACATTTCCTTGTAGCTGTGCTTTAATCAATCCTTTATCTCTCATAATATCTGATCCAATTAGCTTTTTATGTGATGAATTGTTCTAATTAAGCTTTCGTTCTCGTTCATTCTCCTCTACTTCATTATTTTTTTTACTTTCACTCCCCCCTCGCTCACTCTCTCTCTCTCTCTCTCTCTCTCTCTCTCTCTCTCTCTCTCTTTCACTCTTTCTCTGTCCATCTAATCTTTTCCAGTCTATAGCCACATCTCAAATAATCTTACAGCCTTTCTAATTCTCTTTTTCTTAGTATTGATATTTCAAATCCGTAGAGAAGTATATCTCGAACATAACATTTCATTAGACTCTTCTTCAAGACTAACTCATCTTGCTATATAATAATTGTATTTTTCTTCTAAACACTTCCATAGCTATTGCTTTTCTAGTTTTCATTTCACTTTCTTTTTTGGAATTTTCTGTTAACATCATACTTAAATGTACTTGTTGAGTTCCTCTTTTTTTTGTTTATGTTAATTTTACTTTTTTCCTTGAAATTTATTTTGATTTCATATTCCTGCATGACATCTCTTAGTTTTAAAATTTTCAACTGAATATCCTCTGCTTTATATTTTAAAAACACCATGTTATCGGCGAAACTGACACAGTTTTTATTTTGCTTTATCCTGTGTTTCTCTTACATACAGCTGTACTAACTTATTTGTACTGTTTATTGCATGAATGATGGAACAAATAAATTTAAGGGATTGTAACTTAACAATGTTTCGTAATGGGTTGTTTCGAAATACATATTCAAATTCAGCATATAAAATACTACATAGAACACCTACTCCCTTTTCAATTCCAAATTTTATGTTGACCAGTGTAATTAAGAAGCCTTAGCTTTCGACACCCATGATGTCAGATCAAACTTCTAAAGCAATTGTAGTGCTGTGTCATGCATGTGATGTGTCCTGCATGTATTAACACATCATTAGCAGACTGATAGATAAATGCCACACGTGGTTCCACGAGGACTGCTCAGATTTAAGAAGGAGGAAAATTTCTTTGTGGTCTTTCTTTATGAAGAAAACTGATTTTGAGTTACATTAATTTGCTATGAACTAAAATTTTCAACACAATAACCCCTTCATTATATACTATTCAAGAAAAAACATAATGTTTAATTAATTAATGTATTGTCTTATACTTTTTAAGAGTAACAATGTGTAATAGCGAAGAATTAAAATGTATAAATAATAATGCTTTTGCATTACTTTTTGAAAATGGCATAACAATTTTGATTATATTTAAATAAAAATTTATCCAATCAGATACAATATAATAAAAGGTCATTCTAATAATGCAGACAAAGAAAAAAGCTATCTAAAAATTGAATTTATTATAAATGATCAACATTTATAATAGTTATCATCGTCAACATGCCCCATTCTCCCCTGCAAATAAAGCTATTGTATGATCTAAAATAAAAATAAAAAATAATTGTACTACTTTTCTGATACTGCTTTTAGAAAACCTTTTATTACCTAGCTATATTTTTATATTTATAAATTAAAAAAATTACTGGTACTTTATAAGGATATTTAAGTAATTATTTAAAACAAATCTATCTTCTTTCATTTCTGCAACAAAGAACAAAGAAACAAAACAAAGAACTTATTATTTTATTTATTGTATACTTTAATTTATAAATTTTATTAGTACCATTGAATTATTAATAAATTTATGTCAGTTTAGTTGTGATGGTTGCACTCTTTTTGACAGATTTTAAACATTTAAATTAATATTTGTCAAGTTGCACTTTTAGGGTTTACACATAAAACTGATTAGTTATTTAAAGTTATTTTGATGTACATAGATAATGGATAAATCATTAAATTGAATTATTGAGTGAGCCTGTGTTGTTATTTTGCTTTAAATTTATCAATAAATTATTCTAAACATTTTTTAATAATTAAACTATTTTTAATTCATTAAACGTTTTGCTCAAAAATCTGATTAAGCTTGTGTTATTTATGGAGTATATTCTTGAATCACTTGTTAAAAAGTTTAAATAGAGTAGGAATGTAAAACGATATTAATTTTTTTATGTAATTTAAGGAGTTAATTAATTTTACTATTGTCTTCTAAAATTCTTAATACCTCTAAAAATGTAACACTTTCAAGTTTTTCAACATTATATTTTTAACTTTTCAATTTCTTTTTATTTAAATATTATCTCTTTCCCAAAAAATGAATAGAAATTTTTGGTTCTGTTCTTCACATGGTGAAGAAAACTTAAATAAATATATTCTATAATGAAAATTTGCATATATCTTAGTTGATCTCGAGTTAGATTCCCTACAATGTATCTGGTTTTTATTTTTTACAATCATTTCAACAAATCATCTTAATCAGTAAGTGCAAAATTGAATTTGAGGTCGCAGTAATAATAAAATAAATAAATGTTCAACATAAATATTAATAAATAATTATTTATCAAAATAACCAATTGATAATTAATTAATCAACTAACATTTTAATGAAATTCTTTTTCAAATCCCAATCAAGCATTTTTCATAATTTACAAAAAATTTCCACATCATGCTCTTGCACAAAAATTTATGATAAATTTTCATTTAATGAAAATTATATAAAAATTTCCATACACAATTTGATATGCAAAAAGATAGACTTTAAGGTTCGGTGTGTTGTCTAAAAATATAAGCCTTCAACACATTTTGCGTTTCAATTTTCAATTATTATTCATAAATTCAAATCCTCTAAAGGGGAAATGAACCTTTATCATAATATGAAATATTTTAGATTACAATAAGAGAACTAGTTATTTCAAATACGGTTATTTATGAAACTTTTTAAAAAAATTATCTTTAATTAGCCCTCACATCTTTTTAAAAGAATTGTTGTAATGGGTATTGTAATGATTAAAGATCAAGTTATTTAAATACAGTAACTTATTTCCTGTTGTCTGATATTTATTTCTATAGAAAACTTTATTGCATACTATAAAATGTAAAACTAATTTTTTTTTGAAGTGACATTCTCTTCATATTTGTTAATATTATTTTCCACCTCAACATGCTAATACGGTTTTAATAATATGTGTATTAGATGCTGTAACCCTTATGTTTGCTGAAGGACCAAACATGAGACAAATTCACCCCAAGAAATAAAAAAGACCATTCCAAAGAATAATGAATATTCCGTATCAGAATTATTAAGGGGAATAAAGTGGTTTCCTTTTACATTCTTTCCCAAAAAAATATATATATTGTTGCATCCTGGCATACCAACCACATGGAATTCCAGGTGATGTTTGTTCTTCAAAAGTGAATTTGTTCATCAAAGTTTGAAAAAATAATTCCTATTTAGTAAAAGTCATTACTCTTAATGTATGCAAATTTGACAAATGCTATTTGCATGTCAGATGCTTTACATGGCTTATAGCACTGAGGAAGAATACAAAATGTGATATAAAACAACAAATTAATTATCATCCTCTTTTTGCAAAAAAAAATATAATAACATTCTTAACCAAACTATACTTTTATTAAATTTTTAAGAATTATCTTGTAAAAATTTTAAGTGTAATCAACCAGTTAATTAGCTTGATTTTTGATTTATTCTCAATTCCTCTCTGTTTTGTACTAATCTTTTAACCTCAACATGATTTCTACATCTTACATATTTATTCCATTACTTATTTTCCTCTACATCACTAAATTGATTAAACCAGATTTCTTAATGGGCCACCAACCTAGTTAAATATCTTATAAAATTCTACATCAAATTTCTCTCCCTTCCAGTTTTTTAACATCTCTTCATTCTGAATTTCATCAAAGTACTTTGTTTTAAACATTTTCATGTTACAACACAATTCAAAGGTAAAGGACGATTTATCCTTTATGATTTATATCTGATGAATATTTTACTGCCATCAATTACTAAATTCTACAGAAATATATTTAATAATTCTGTTTTAATTCTTAGCTTTATAATTGCTCTATAAAAATTAATTTTTTTCTTCTACTTTGACTCTCTCCTTAATCGTTTTTTTTTTTATGTTTGCCTTCTTTCGTGATGATTATTATATATAGTTTCAGTACAGAATATTGTATTTCCATATTATTATATATTTATCATGTTTTCATTATCCTTCTTTTATCATATTTCATTACTTTTAGTTTACTATTGTTTGTTTTCAAACCAATAATTGATTCCTGTATTTTAGAATTTAATGCAACTCATTTTTGAGTTTTGCCAACAAAGCTATTTTATGAGCTAATTACTTTATTTTTTCTTATTCGGTAGTTAGTTATTTTAATATGTCTCTTTCATCTGCTGTATTGCTTTATTTATTTACAAATTGGAAAGCAATTGGGGCTCGCTACATTCTTGTCACTCATTCCTGAACCAGAATTTGCCTTTTTTCATTTTCTCTCTTACCATAGTAACCTGGTTTTTATAATGATACAACATATTTTCCTATATTTCTTTCTGATTTTCTTTAAAATATTAAACATTTTTTCCATTCTACATTATAAAACGCCTTGTTAACAGGCTTTTCTTTTTTTAAGTTTGTCTCCTGAAATTAAACTGAGGGGCTGAGGGCAAATTATTCTGTAATAGTAATTAAAGAAAACTATATTAAAATAATTCATATTTTAGTAATTAAAGCTCAATGTTGTGCAATATTTTTGTTTTTGTATCTAATTTGTGTCACTTTTTTTGGGAATCTGTTTCAATTACACAAAGATAATGTAAGATTGTAGCTTTTACGAAAAACCTTTTTTATGCTGTATCCTAAATAATTATGACAGCAGAAATGGAATTAAAAATAAGAAAAAATATTTTAATGAATTATAATAAAACATGTTTTACAATAATGAAATTTATGGAAAAATTTTAAGCAAAGATCGTATAATTAGAATATAAAAATGTTATTGCAGTTAATACAAAGCAATAGATAAACAATTTTCAAATGAAAATAAAATTACAGATATGAGTGCGAAATTGGTAAAATAGTTACTATTATTTAACTGGTAAAGTAAAAATATTATTTCATCTGTAATCTGATGAATTTATTAAATCCTTACAAAATTACAACTTAGAAAAAATAAACATGTGAATAAATTTCAGTAAGATATCAGAGGAAGATTTTTTACTGTGTACCAGCATTTTAATAATAAAAAAATAATAATTGTGTTATTTTAACTAATAATTTTGGTCATGATTTTAAATGTAAAAGAGTGAATTTAAATTGTAGCATTAATATTTTTCTTCCTTTGTTGTAGGAATACTATCCAAAGGCTTTTTCTGTCTTTTATATTGAATTTTATTAAAACTTCTTCCTATTAAATTTACTTTTTTCCTTTGTAAAAAAAGAATCATATCATACTTCAAAGAGTTTTACTTCATAAAATCAATAATTCTTTATTGATTTTTATTTAATTTAATACATACATAACTATTACCTCGTAAATTCTTAATAACATATTTCATCAATTGTTACTTATGTACATTTTTTTAAATATTAGTTTGTTTTATTTTTTGATTTTTTTTAACATATGAATTAACCTTTTTAGTTTTTTAAATCAATAATAAATCTCTTTCATTTTAATTTCTCATAAAATCATTTTATCAATTCCCATAATATTCAGTATATCCTTCTGTAATGCCATATTTTAAAAGCCTCTTTACTTTATATACCTCGGTTTTCTATTTTTACATTCCTGGCATTACAGCTTTAGAGCTATTCTGAAAGAAGTATGGTAATCAGTCAAAGAATTGGGATTGAGGTTTATTGTTTCTCGTAATTTCATGACCCAGAGACCCCAAAAAATTATAAAAAAGTGGTCACGGTAGGGGGTAATGTTTGTTTGTACATACGTATGAATGTGCATTGTAAGGTTTGAAGCTTAATAACTTTTGAATGGATAAACAGATTTTGATGAAATTTTGTACAGAGACTTGGATATATGGAACAATTTGTTGGTAAACTTTTGGAATCAATATCTTCAGGCGATAGGGGGGTTTTGGGGATCAATTTTCTCAAAATTTTGCAAACATAACTCCATGTCATATTAAGCTAGTACATACATGCATGCATGCTTAACTTAACATTTAAAAAAAAGGGCCCCAAAATTTCCCTTCCCTAAAAATTGAAAAAAGGTTTTTTTTTATTTATTGCATACTTTTCTTACCGAATTCTTCCTAGGGATTGTAGTAGTGAAAGCGACAAAAAAATAAATACTTTGGGGGCAATATTAGTGAGGAGGGGGCGATCAAAGTTCAAATATATCATTTTTTTTTAAATCTTCAAAACTTTTATGGATTTATTTAAACTTTTAATGCCATCAATAAATAACTCCTTTCTTTTCTGTTTAGCCTCCAAAACTATTGTAAGTTATTATTTACAGCTAATTAATAATTCATTATTATAATACTAATAATTTTCCTCACAGCCTCAAAAAAAAATTGTGACTTTTTAATGGAATTTTTTTTCTAGTTTCTTTCATTTCACATACTAAACATAGAAAAATAAAAACAAATTTCATGGAAGGTAATTTTGGATGAGGTGAAACAGAAAAATAAAAAATATCAGTTTTTTGAATTTTTAAAATCTTTTTTGGTTTATTTAATCATATTGTCGATTAAAAACCTCCTTGGTTAAGTGTATTTATTCTGTGTATTAATCTTGCTGGATCATATACCGTGGTAAATAAAATACATTGTTCAGTTATGTTGAAGGAGTATATTTATAATGATCATTATATATTAACATATTTCAGATTTATTTTAATTTATACGTTAAATTGTTGAAGAATATGTGTAATTTATATGTTAATTGTGTGAAGTGTAAATTTTTACTAAACAATATTAAGAGTTGTAACACAAACAAATGAGTTTTCGATCAATGGTCAGAGACTGCTAGAATCTAGTGCGGAGCTGTCTTATATAGTGAAAATGGAGCTGAGTGGACTGCCAGAAGCTGTGTGAATCATCAGAAACCAAGTGAATTGTCAGGAGCTGGGAGAATGGTACGGAATTGCATTTAAATATACTGCCTGTCAAAATCATATGATGATTTTTTTATAATATCAAAGTGAAAATTATAATAACTCTTGAACTGTAATATTAATTTGCTAAATGTAAATGAATGTATTATACAATGTAGTCAATGAATAAATATTATAATATACAATGCTGCATAGATTATGCCATATTACAGAACAATAAACAAAATTTAAATGCGAATATTTATTAAATATAATATTACAATTAAATCATCGAGTCTATACTTACCATAAAATTACATTCATACTCCTTTCATACACAGTTGAATAATGATTATGTAATTATATAATGCATAATTATATATAGCTCATTTGCATCTTCTTAATGTATAAAAATCTCAATCAATATATTGAATGATTGAGTAAATAATCTCTATTGTCATAAACAATTTGAATAAATGAGTAAATAGTCACTAGTAAAATCTTGGAACACTGTAAGAGATTGAATCAAACAAGTTTGGCGACTAGGCTGTATCATATAGTTGCAAGTGTATATATGTATATGTTATGTGCATGTGCATGTGTGTTATGTATGTATGTAGTACAGTAACAGTTCTGTAGACTGTTTAACAGTAAGAGCTATATGAACATATTACAATTAATTAATATGAATATGCAGAATGAGTTACAAAGAATTATAGAAAATTTACGAACCTATCAATAATTATATTTTAAAAAACAAATCAATAAAACTACAGTAGCAATTATATATAAATATCAATCAATCATATTATGAGATACAAATTAAATGAAATTGTAACAACAATAAAGTATGCAAATTATAAACTCAATCATTAGAGATTGGTAGTAAACAATTTATGCACAGGTCTTCAAAACTGACCATTAAAGTATCTAAATCAACAACACTACTAGTTTGTCAGAAACTCAATAATATGTTACTTGCACAATGAGGATAACTTGATAAGATAACTAGGATAAATGTAGTTGTAGATAATTTGCACAATGTGGTTGTATGTGATGTATTCAATGCATGATGAAGTATTCTCGTTGGTGATCAACACTAAATATCCAACAGAAGGGCTGTGTGGTAAATGGCTTTGCTGCAAATAGATATTTTGAAGTAGTTGCAAACAGCCTAAGCAGTTAATTGGAATCTTTAGTTAACTGAGTTCATGTAAATACGTGAATGGACATATAATGAAACAGTGTCATGGTGATAGTGATTCTGAATTTAAAAGTTGATATAAATTATGAACAATTTTTATTCCAACAGAAATAGAAACTATTGTGAGAAAAGACTTGAATAGGTATTAACCTTAATTTCTGTGAATTTTTTAAAGGTTGTGATAAATGATTGAAGTCAAGTCAGTACTAAATCTATAAGAATAGCCTTGGTAGCAAGACATATAAAGAGCAAGACAAGCCTTACTCATGGTTTTAGATACCTGCCCATCATGATGAATTATAAATGAGCCGCCGTAGTCTACTGCACACATAGATAATGTTCAGCAAGTGAAAAAGATGATAGCTGACCAAATGATTGAATCTGGGTTCTGGACTTCTGCCCTCCATGAGTAATCATAATCGGACAGATTGAATTATTGTACTATTTACAAATGAGAAATAACAAATAGGTTAATTATTGCCAATACCTAGTAAACTTTCAGAATAAATAAAATACCAACCATTCAATTTTATTTTAAACACAACAGAATCATATTGCAATTTATAGTGGAATAAAATAATATTTATAATAACAGTTTTATAAAACGTATAAACTTTATATACTATTAAAAATTCTTTGATTATTTTTGGCAATTTTATTGTTTACCATCAATCACTAACTCTAATCTAAACAGTTATCTAATGCCTTATTAATATAGTCAACGAATCTGTTACATGATCACCAACATTCTTGTTTTGTATTTTCCGATGTAGTTGTATAAGTTTTAGAAGCACCAAAAAAAATGACAGTCCATAATTGATGAAAATTAGGAAAGCTATTAAGCAAATTTCAATTTGTGAACTGAAGTATAATGTGATGATATTTGAAAAAATTATTCTTCTTTTATGTTATTTACAGATGTCAATGATATTTTAGTGAACAAGCAAACAACTGATGTAAGCTTTCTTGAATATTTCTAATAACCCTGAATTATTATAAAACCATTTTCTCTTGTAAAAAATGTTTCAATTATATTAAGAAATCCTTTGATAGCATTTATTGCAATAGGATGGCTTTCATTGTGTCATAATTGCCGTTAACAATAAATGATGTAGCATTAAGAAATTGATTATGTTCATCAGATTCCAACTGGACATCTTCAGCACTTAAATCTATTCCAAACAGTTTAAACTGATTGTTGTAGTCACTCAGTCTTTGATTTTTAAACCAATCAAAATATTGAGCTAATAGTTTTATTAATGATTCCAGTTTGTTTACTTATCTTGCTTATGACAAATCTATTTAAGTATTAACATTAAAATTTTATTACAAATGATTAATATATAAATCCAACCTGTTGTTTCTACTATATTATTTTTGTAGTTCAACTTATCCATTTTATTGCTATTATTATCAGAGGTACCATTATAATTCCCCCAAAGAGATTCTGTACAATTCATTTCACAAATTTTTTATTATGATACATAACAGAATAACTTTTTTGCTATTAATAAAATATGATCTACTCAAATTAAATATGATTATGTCAGATCAAATCAAGTGAACAATTCTCATCTCTGATAACTAATGGTGCATTTGAATTTATATTTTTACTGGTATTTGAAATAAAATAACCTTTTCTTAAAATGACGATTTCCTTTTTGATCTACATAACTTTGCATTTTCTATAATCAACTTGATGCATATTATTTCCAGTTTCTAAATCCCAATTTTTATTTATTATTCACAATTTCTTTTGAATATTAAATTTACCTGCTTAATAAATGGACAAATATTCTTTATAAATTTAAATCTATTATCTTGTATATTTTTATTGGTATTATTAACAATTGCTTTGTTTGTTTAAACTTCATCCATTTTTCATTTAATAATGTGTTCATTGTTTTAAAATAAAGAATTGGTTTTAGAGTTGTTTTAATATTTAAGTTGTTTAAACTCCCATAAATTACAATTCGAGCTGAGTTTGAAGGTCGTCATGTCTTCAAACACAGTTCCTATTTCAAATTTTAAACCTTACATTGATGTGAACATCTCCTTTACCCTTTCATAGTCATTTGAAATAGTTTCAATAAAACTATTACAAATCTTTGTTGAATACTGAAAATAAACTGATCTTGTAGTATTCAGTAGTATATTATTTGTTAGATCACCGATCTGTTATCCATACAGTGAATGTGATAATTCAGATTTTAAAAAATGATTATATGGTGTACCAGTGGTTTAAATGATAGTTTTCACTCAAATCATTAATAAATTTTATTACTAGATCAGGATTATACTTGTTCAAACTCATTTCTAGTTTTAATGGTCTTTTATCATTAATTGTTGAAACCTTATTGTTAATTCATTATAACTGTTTTCTTTGCTCATATTGAACCTCCAAAGAATGTTTTTCCTTTTTTGCTATTTAAATAATTAAGAAGAACTATATTGATACTCCTGCTTTTCATATCACTCATAAATATTTTACAGCCAAAACTTAAAATGCTTTAAATTAAATTTTAAAGCAGATAAAAAATTATTTTCTTTTATGTTTATATCGTTCTTCAAAATCAGTTGAAAATGATGTGGATTCAAACAAAATGGTAAATTCAATAAAAACCTTACATTAATATTTATTACATTATTGTAAATATATAAGGACTCAATATAATATTTCATCAAAAAAAGTATTTGTAAATATAATAAAACAGATTTTTATTTTGTGTTCTCAATGGCAAAATGTAATTTATATTTATTGTTAATGAATAGAAGAGATTTAAGATCCCCATAATAGTTTTTCTTTAACTAATGGAATTACATAAAGCCATTTCAGTCACTATTTACCATTTCTAGCACTATCAAATACATGATAGTGCTCGCTGCCCAGTTAGACAATTTACTGTGAATATGTATAAATCAATGAATCAACATTAAAATTTTTAAATATCTTCTCTTTAGAATTTTTAAATTCTAAACTATTCTCTTTATTTAAACCAAGTTTGAATCATGTTTTTAATTCTGAAATGGATGTAGGATTATATTTAATATCTGAAGGAAATAAACTTGTCAAAAGAAAACTGGTTTGCAAATAATATCTGAGGTCTATGTATTAGGTTCATTCTCAGTACATCTGGCTTTATTTTAATGTGATCTCTCTCTTTTCTGTTTCATGCAAGAAAACCTGTCTCAATAATTTACTTTTAGTTTGTTTTCAGACACTGTTTAATATGATTATAACCAGAAATATGTGTTTCTGAATTACAATGTCTGACATGGTATTAATTACGATGGCATAAATTACTACTGCAGAAAGGACAGTTAATTTAAAACCCTTTGATGATATTATTTAGTCCTGTATTGTTATAAACTAGTTGATTAATATTATGTCTACAGTAGGATGAAAAGCACTTGGATAAAACAGTTGAGATAATATTAAGTTTTACAGTATACTTCTTCATTTATTTCACAATTAAATTAGTTAATGAAAAGTACCTCTCTGTATAGTAATTGCTCTTTGATGATAATAATATTAATAATGATAAATTAAATACACATATATTAAATGATATAATAATGTTGGTATCTCCATATCTCCAGTAATTCCTTTCTGTGGTATTAATCATCAATTAAAATATTGAATTTTAGAACCTTCAATATCCACGGAGGACCAAAATTATGTCGAATAAAAACTGCCTTGGTGCCATACCTTGGTTAGGTATATTTATTCTGTGTATTAATATTGCTGGTTCATATTTAGAGGTAAAAAAATACATTGTTCAATTATGTTTAAAGAGTATATGTTCATAAGTTATAATGATCATTATATGTTAACATATTCAGATTTAATTTAATTTGTTTGTTACATTGCTGAAGAATATGTGTAATTTATAGTGTTAACTGTATGAAATGCAAATTTTGACTGAACAATATTAGAGTTGTATCACACGCAAATGAGTCTTCGAACGATGGTCAGAGACTGCTATTATCTAGTGTGGAGCCAGCTTATCTAATGTAACCCATCGGGTTGGTCTAGTGGTTAACGCGTCTTCCCAAATCAGCTGATTTGGAAGTCGAGAGTTACAGTGTTCAAGTCCTAGTAAAGCCAGTTATTTTTACATGGATTTGAATACTAGATCGTGGATACCGGTGTTCTTTGGTGGTTGGGTTTCAATTAACCACACATCTCAGGAATGGTCGAACTGTACAAGACTACACTTCATTTACACTCATACATATCATCCTCTGAAGAATTATCTAAACGGTAGTTACCGGAGGCTAAACAGGGAAAAAGACAGAGAGAGAGAATTGAGCTTATCTAATGTAGGTGGAGCTCGGTGAACCGCCAAGAACTGTGTGAATCATCAGGAGCCGAGTGATTCATCAGGAGCAGTGTAAATGGTACAGGGTTGCATCTGAACACATATAATGACAATTTTACAAAAAAATTAAATCGTGTATATATATATATATATATAAAATAATTAACATGAAAAAATTACAAAAAATAATTTTTTTTTTTTGGTGGTATTTTATAAATACTTTATAAATATTTTTTTGTAATTTTTTCATGTTTAATTATTTTTCGATTATATAAGAATAAATAACCAATGTCAGGAAAATATTATAACAGATTATTATTCTACCATAAATGAAAGGTTTTGT
This sequence comes from Lycorma delicatula, assembly GCF_047948215.1. NCBI lineage: Eukaryota > Metazoa > Arthropoda > Insecta > Hemiptera > Fulgoridae > Lycorma > Lycorma delicatula. The sequence goes on along the minus strand of NC_134457.1, from coordinate 31,282,960 downwards.
TCCTGAAAATACATTCCATTTCTCATTAATTCTTTTAATTCTATTTTTGATTAAAGGTTTTTTTATGTATAAAAGGTCTCTTTAACTAAATCAAAATATTTTATTCCTTCCATACTTTTTTGATTATAATTGTAGCCTTATATTTACATTTAACGATATTTAACTTTCTTTTTTAATATTTTTCTTCTGAAAATTAATTTTTTAGACATACTACTATACTAGTTTTAAAATTTTACTCCTTTTAAAAAAAGAGGAAGAGATTCTGAAAATGACTGTAATTGTTTCATTTCTTCAAAATTTATTCTTCGCTATGAAGAGAAAGTTCTGTGCTCCTATTGTGGTTTCCTTTTTTAGATAATACCAGTAAGGGTTTTTTTAATTAAAAATTATATTTTTTGTATAGATGGTTTAAAATACTTTTTTTCTGAACTCATCCTTGTTAAGTATTGGGATGATTTTTTTTCTGTTATTTTCCTAATGTATACGTTGAAATCTATTCAATTTTTGAACAATAAGGAACCCCCCCATGGCCCAATGAGATGAAGATAATATGTGTGACATGTAAATGAGGTGTAGTCTTGTACAGACTCAAGCCATCCATTCCTGAGATGTGTGGTTAATTTAACCACAACTACTAAAGACATGGTATCCATGTTAAATTCAAATCTGTATAAAAGCAACTAACTTTTACTAGAATTTTAAGGCTCAAAACCTTCAACTTCAAAAGAATTGGGATGGTATAGCATATAAAGTTTCAAATTGTCAGAGTTTTTTTTCAATAATATTATATATCAATAATATAATTTTTAAAAAAATTAATGGATAGATTTATGGATGTGCAGATTTATGGATTACTTTTGTAATCCATAAATCTGCACACCAAATTATCATAAATAATGCTCGATAATATTTTCTACATTATCTCTGTACGTTTCTTTGGTTGGTTTTATCAACACAGATTTACTTCCTTTGATTTTTTTTTAAATTCTTTTTATTTCATTCAGGCAACATTTATAGATTTATCCTACAAACAGGATATTTTTAAAAATAATGAACTTCTTACAAATCGCACTATAAAAAATATTATTTTCAGATTTTGTTGTTATTTTTTTTTCTTTTACTTGATTCACCACAGAAACTTTTTAAGGTTGTACGTGAAAATATAGTGATGAAATTTTGTGGAGTATTAAAGAAAAATGCTGTTCCTGACCGGGAATCGAAGTTCGGGACTCTCGGGTGAAAGACCGAGACGCTACCACTTCACAATGGAGATCGGCTTTTTAATATTTTATCAAATTTCTGATTTTTGAAGCACGTAAAATTAAAGATAAGTAAGTTTAGATATGGTTTGATTTTAACAATTCAAACTTAAAGATAAACTTTAAAAAAATATTAAGTTTTTTATCTTCTGTACATTTTCAATTTGAAATCACATTTATTATTCAATTTTTTATCCTTGTAAAAATTACAGAGCATTGTTGATATTACGTTTTACTTTTTGTGCAGCAGTTTGCTTTTCCTTAGTTTTCAACTCTTTATATAGCCAGTTTTTCCATCTTTTACAAACACTATACATACATTTATTTCTAATAGTTTAATATTACTCCATAAATAATTGAATATTCCATAAAGTTTTATCTTCAATTAAACTTCATTGATTAATGTTCCGTGGAAGACGTGCTACAATTTTTAAAAATGTTTTTAAAACTTAGCACTCGTTAATAATATTCCCAGTCTGATTTTCTTTTATTTGCTGTTAATTTAAGTAAATGATTAAAAATAAAAAATAAAAAGATATATACAGATCTTATCTTGAAATTATTTCTTGGTTAATGAGAAATTTTTAATTTTATATGCTTAAGAAACAGATTATTTTCATTACGAAACAAATAACAGTGATTATTATATTTGGTGTTTACATTATTATAATTTTTTTTCTGATAGAAAAAAAATTGAGAAATGAATAAATTAAATAAACAAATGTGATATTTTAAATTTTAAGCTGTTCTTCCAGAACACTGGTATTCGGAAAAAAGGGGAAAAAATGAAAAATTAGTTGTTTATTATGATAGGCTTATCTTAACAGATCTGGCAGAAACGTGCAGTATTTCGCTTTCCATTACATGGTTAGTAATACAGGCTTACTGAATATATAAACGTTACTTACGCCCCTAACAGTTAAATAAAAATTTATGAGTGTGGGTTTATGTATATATTAGGGACTTCCCCATTGGTAGAAACATCGACATTGACTGCATTGCGGTCTTAAACGACTCACCATAATCCGATTTGTGTGTGTTCTGGATTCTTTGCCGTTTGCTTATTTAGGATTTCTACTCTTTTTTTTATAATACATCATTTTTTAAAACAGTAGGGAAATTTTTCAATGCTTAAATAAAATATTTTTTACTGTATTTGTTAAAAGTATATTTATTTATTTATTTTATAAAAATTTGTCATACAAGTTACTATAAATACTTATTTTTAAGCTTTTTCATAATTTATTAATAGTAACTTCATTAGTTATTTAATAATTCTTAAATCAATAAATAGTTTAAAATATTTTCAACTATAATAATCTTATCTAAAACAAAAAAAAATTGTTCAATATACAATTAGGATCTAAAAAACTGAGGTTCTTAATTGGAACGATACATTTTTTATGCATCATTAGTTGGATCATCCATTGATTCAATGATTATCTTTTATTTTATTGTGAAAATTTTTGTGGTTCCGTAATAATGTTTTTCTAGAAAATATCAGAAGGAACAAACAATTATATGCTCAAAAAGAAGATTTAAAAATAATTTGATCTCTTTTAGGTTTTTATCATTGTTAATCATTAATATTGACCGTTAATGATACATTACCTGAAAATATTCAGGTATTCAGAGTTCTTCATCCTGAATTTAAGAAAATTAGTGAAAAACTTGAAATAAAAAAATATTATGCATATTTCTTCATTCCAAATAGTCATGGCTCATTCCCGGTAATAGTTGCTTATTGTTATTTTCTACGTATGATTGTTAGTGTATCATCTCCTTTCTTAAAGATGAATCTTTTTCCTGTATTATTTACTATCTCCCCGTCACACCTTCGCCCGCGCTATACGGTTACTTGTTTTTTCCGTAGCGGTCAGTCATTTTATTTTATTTTTTAGTCAAGTAACCGGAGGCAGGTCAGCCAGTCATACATACAGTAACGGTGGAAGTGTATGTGTTATCCTTCAATCCCTTAAAAAATTTGGATTTAAAAAACCCAGAAATTGTTTTTAAATACTTATCTGAAGAGTATTTGCAAGCCCAAAAATACTGAATATCTCGTTTACTATGGTCGGGATTGGGAAAATTTACGATCATTGTTTAAAATTATTTTACCTTTCTTTATCCCGTTACGAGATAAAATTTCAAAATCTAAAAATTGGTTTATCGACATGAAGATTGCATTCACCAAAAATCAGATTGATTTCTTTATTTGTTAATGAGAAATTAAAAATAAAGAGGGTTTCAAAAAAAAATCAAAAATCCATTAAAACCCTTAAAACTCAGAATTTCAAAAAAATTAGAAATTAGTTTATAGATATTCATAATCATTCAGTTCAAAGCCAGCTCACACAGTGATACTCACAATTCAGAACATATTGATTCGATTCGATTCATTAGTGCTTATTCTTCAACCTGCCAGTCTCTAAAATTACATACCGGTATATATTTTTTTTTCAAAAATTTTCAAGATTAAATATATTTAAAAATCTTCTCAGTTATGTCAAGAAACATGCGTAAAAAATTTAGTTGCGATTGATTTAGTTGATTGAATTTAGTTGATTTTTTGTTTATCCCGAAAGACAAAACCCTCTTTCACTTTATATAATAGCATAGATAAAGATAGATTACTTTATTTAATGTAAATTTATTTCTACTATTATGTATTATTATTCATTCGATTGATTCGAATTATTCAGTTCAAATCCTGTTCACAGTTCAGTTGAATTAATTAAAGTTAGTGCTTCAACCGGTAAATTTCCACTACTATGTATATTATTTACTATATATATATATATATATTTTTTTTTTTTGTTTTTTTGACAATTTTCGAGATGAAATATATCTATAAACCTTCTCAGTTATGCCAACAAACATGAGTAAAAATTTGGGTGCGATTGATCGGGTAGTTTTTTTTTATCCCGAGCAAACAAAAATCCTCTTCCTCTTTATACATACATTATACTTGTATAATAGTATATTACACACCTACCTAAATTTAAAAAAAAATAAAACTTAAAATTAAAAATATTAAAAAAAAAACATTTTATTTTTTAAGATTGTTTTAAATATTTGTTGGTTAGAGTTTTCGGTTTTTTTTTAAATTCGTTATTAAAAATTGTTATTGTACTTTTCTTTCTTTTAATTTGTTTTTTAGTCGGTTTTTTTTTTTTGTTGCTTTTTCTTTACGTGGAAGAATTTTATTGAGATTTATGAAAAATTAATTTCATTATTAAAAAAGTTAAATATATTATTCATTTTAATCATTGTAATTTTTATACCAATAAATTTTTTTTAAACAATTTAAGAAGCTAAGACAATTCTTAAAGAATTATTTATGAATTTTTCTTTGTGTAATTTTTTAAATGTTAAATTAATAGTAGAATTCCACTTATTTTTTTATTTTTCCTTGAAGAAAATAATACTTTTATTTGAAACAGAAATAGGAGGAATGGTATCAAATAATTTAAAAAAAAAAACAAACTTTTTGTCGATTAAAATTTACGGATTTTTAAACTAGAGCAAGACAACTTCAATTAAAATTAATTTACATTAAATTCAAAACTGCAAAAATTATAGTCAATTAATTGGAAAATTTCAAAACATTTAAATACTACTTTTGATTTTATTCCTTTTTTTTACCTATCATTAATTAATTCTTTTCTGTATTTTATCTATAAATTAATTTAATTTAAATTAAATTTTATAATGTTTAAAAATTTTGACGTAAAAATGAAACGAGCTTTGATATATTTATCTGACAGATCCATCCTAAATTTAAATTTGAAATTTGTATGTTATGTGCTTATGACGCATGTAATGTTTCGTTGTAGACAAATATGACGTGATACGCTGTATTTTAATTCTATTTAATCAATGTATATAGTTTTCAACGGCTGTGTCAGTATAAATCTGTTCATGTACTATAAATATATTTTGCAATATAATTAATACATTATGAAATATTACTGCAATGTAATGTATCCTTAACTATATATGTGTGTATATTATAAATTAAACATGTTTTCTAAAATTTGTACGTTTTATTTTTATTAAAATAACTTCAACTTTAAATCTTAAATAATTATTTAAACGTAATCAATTGCTTTCACAAGTACTTTTCGATACAGCCTTCAGCTTTCTAAAAATATTCCCGGTATTATCATAGCCCTGAGTTAGGCCTATCATTAGCCCTATAACGGCTATATTACTTTCTCGGAAATTCCTTTTACTTTCTTTCTGTATATTTTCTGTAATCCCTTCATCTACCGATTTACATTCCCGTACTTATTTAAAGGGATGAGTAAGAAAAGTTTGATCCATAGACGGTAATAGTGGGAAATTTCACAACTTTCTTCCAATATTAGGTCTTAATCCTTAAAAACCTTATATAAAACAAATTACCTTATATTACGTGATTTTATCCTGCTATTGCGTGTGGTACCAGTGTAAATGTTTAATTACTTACACAATTTGGTAAACAAGATCAATACTACAAATTTTGCATGCAAAATCGGTTTTAGGAAAGAAGAATATTATTTTTTTCTAACTGTAAAACCAATCTAATAATAAACCATCTAAACCAATAATCCATCTAAAAATAACGGTTGTTATTTTTTTCCTTGGATCATATTTTTTTCTGTACTGCTTTCTGCAACTTTTTACATTGGCTTCATATACACCTCTAGGCCACTAACCAGATAAACGTAGTATTACTATTTATAAAATACGGTTTAGTATAAACAAAATATCTTTATTTTTATTGAAAGCCAGGTATATATATCCTACATACATTTTAAAAAATAAAACGCGGCCGACCTTCGGGCAGAGTAGTATATCAGACTTTTATAAAAAAAATCCCAGGTATAATTTCCGATAAGGCATAACATTTTGCATACGCTACAAAAACTTTATTCAATAATCCCACGTTTAAGATTGGATATTGTGATGAATTAAGAAAAAAAAGTCAATATATTTAAAAAGAAAACCATTAAAAACGTTTTTAGAAATAAAATATTAAAGTAGTTTATTAAATATTCTCATACATTTTTGCACTCATTCTTTAAATAAAGAATTTTATTAAAATTTTTCATCACTTTTTTATCTTTTTTTTATCACAATTCATTTACTCACAATCGGTTCTCAAAGGAACCATACGTTTATAAAATTACAATAAGCGCTTGATGAAGGGTTTCCAATGAATCCCCTCTATAAAAAATATATACATAAAACAATACTTCGGATATGACATAAATATAAAATAAAATATAAATACATAAGATAAAATTGATTTGTATAAATGCACTTACACAAATTCACTTCATAATAGGTACAAGTCCGTAAAACCCTAACAAAAACAACATCAAATAATATTACAAGACAAAGGAAAAGAAAAACAAAACAGTAACATAATTGGCTTATGAAAGTAATTTATGACCTTCATCAGACTTAGAGAAGATGCTTATTACTTAAGGAAGGTTGTCCCAGCCCAACAGTCATTCAGACTCCCCAGATCCTCAGCACTTATATGCGATTGAGTAGCCGACATCCTCACTGTTTTCTAGGAGGTTCAGCGCTAGATAGTTCATATGATTATCTAGTCCATTCGTTGTCAATGTGGGCGATAACGCCCCTTTGATAGTGCTGGAGGCCTTCAGGGGGGCGGTAGAAGGCCCACAGAAGATTGGGGGCGTTCAGGTATTCTAGGAAGGTGATCGCTGATTAAAAAAAGGCAAAATATTTGTTTTCCTGATATTTCAAACTAAAATTAAATACCTACTACACTAGTACAAAAAATTAAAGGGACACCTATATTTTGTGATAAAAAATGATTGTATTCAAACTATTTTAACTTTGAACCAAGAAGCTTAGAGAGACGAATAAAAAAAAATCAAAGCTTGAATATTGTACTTTTTGACAGTACACTTCAGATTTCAAAAATCATCAAATTAAAAACAAAAAAAAAAATCAGTGAGAAATTGCTGTAATTTAAAATGTAAATTTCGACTCAGAAATAGGATATGCCACGTTTAAAAACAACAATTGCAATTGCTGTTTTTAAGAGCGCATCTTAAATACAGCTATTGGAATTATTATTTTTAACAGATGGTAAGTTTAAAAATTTTGGAAGTTGCTAGAAAATGTTTGATTCTCAATGTGGGGTGGGCGAAAAAGTTGGAGAATTAATGATCTAGCCGGAGTATTGCTTGATTTCCACGCGGAAATAAGACAGTTCCAGAGAGTTATGAATTTTTCGTTCCGTGCAAACCATGGCACCTCTGTAACATTTTAATTAGGCCAGTTTTTGAGGAATCATAATAATGATATTTTTTATTACACAATCTTTTCTTAAATCACTTAAAAATATTGTTTTATTTATTAAGTTCAAAATAAAATTTACTATTTAGAAATACGCCAATGAAAATATTAATCTTACTCGTTATTATTATTAATTTAATTATTATACAACGAAAAAATACGATTTATTTTTATTAATCAGAAATGTATTTTCCGTATTTAAAATTTTTAATTTGATGAATAATTAATTTAAAAGAAATCTGATAATTCGTTAACTTTTAATGCAGCCGACTTCAAAGCGTACATGTACACTCTTATTTCTTTTTTTTATATCCAGATCAAATAAATTCATATGTTTAATTTTTATAATTCCAAGTTTTGTAAGTGGAGACAAATATAAGAAGTAAAGTAAATAAATCTGATGAAATAGATGACAAATCTGATGATTTAATTGTAAGAAAATCATCTAATATGGGATCAGTACATCAGAAAACTGTAGGTGACTGAGGTAGTGCAAAATTTAGGAAAAAGCAAAAATCAAATATGTTACGTCTTAATTTTAAAAACCAAATTTTAAATTACTTCATATTAAACATTTTGTATTTAAGTGATATTTCAACTATTATGTATAGATAATGACATAAAATATATAGCAGTAAATGTGTAATTACTTATATAATGTTAATAATTATAATGTTATATTCACTGAGTAGTATTTATAGCATGAACAAATCAAAACGAAGGAATCTCCACCAAAAACTCCCAATAGAAGAGAGAAAAAGCTGTTGTGGACACGACATGACTTCCTTGTACGCCTATTAACGATGTATACACGTTATTTCAAAATTAAAAGATCATAAAATTCTATTTCATTAATTTCTGATATTTTTTTCATTTTTTTTGTTGCTATTATTGAATTATTCTTTATCGTAAATGTTTTTTTTTTTTTTTTTTTTTTAAATCAGTGATTAATAATTATTAATATCAAATAGTTAAATTAAAAAAACAAGTTTTAAAAAAAAGGAGCTGAAGTCTGATTCGAACCGATGTGCCTTTCCCTTGTAAGATCCAAATATTTCATTAATTAAAATTTTATTTGGCTATAACTCTGGAACCAATGAAAATAAGTACCACTTGTGATTTATCGTTGAACAGCTCTCAATGAGAGTTTATGACTCCAGTTAAGAAAAAGTCGAAAATCCAAATTGTTTGGATTTTGGGCTTTTTTGGGCACTTTTGGTTCAGTAGATTGCAGTCAAAACGGGAGATGCACAATTTGGTACAACAGTCTTTAATTCAAAATTTCAACATTTATGGCTAATCGTTTTTGAGTTTCGATTTTGCGAGATACGTATATATGTATGTACAGACGTCACGCCGAAACTACTCTAAATGGATTCAGGGATGGTCAAAATGGATATTTCTTTTGAAATCTGAAAACCGAAATTTTTCACGAACACAATATTTCCATTACTTCGTAAAAGGAAGTAAAAAACAGAAAAAATGACAATCGGGGTCTTCAATTATTAATCTTCTTATGAAATAATCGTGATTTTTTGGTCACTGAAAAACATACACTAACATGATAACCGGTAATACTCTTTGTTAAAATCCATCTAAAAAAAACGCGGTCGTGCCTTAATTTGACCTTAATTTGTCAATCTGTTAAGCGGCTACGATTAAACTCGTTTTCCGAATTTCACAGTTAAATAGAAAGGTATGAATGATTTTTATTATATAATTTTCTAAGTTTACGTAGCTACTATAAGAAGTGCTGTCTGTTAAACCTCACTATCAAGGCAATGCCTAGGTCCGTTCGTACTATTTTATAAACATTAATTTTTCTGTACATCTGTACCGATAAAGCAACTTGTCCTGACTAACTGCCTTGATTGATTCATCAATGCTCAGTAAAAAATGCTGTAGATATATTGATGGAAGTTTGTATACACGTTCTTCTTATGGTGTAAGAACACACTAATAAAGGATTTTTTTGAAATTCCGAGTTTAAAGAGTTAAAATGGAGTAACATTGAAGTTTACTATTTTTTGAATCTCTCGGTAACAAATGAAGAAACTTAATTTTTGGTGTGTGCAATCTTCAGTTTCTAATTTTAATAGGAAAGGTAAAAACAATATTAACAATGATTGCAAATTTTCCCCATTTTCAACTATATTAAACGAGATATTCAGTACATTTGGACTTGCAAATACTCTTCAGATAAATATCTAAAAACTATTTTCGGGTTCTTTAAACTTCAATTTTTTAAGGGGTACGATGTTGTACGGTGCGGTGGCTCAATAGCACAGATATGCCATTATTACTACTACGCGACTGGCTGCACCTGCCTTTTGTGCTGCTTTACTAAAAAACAAAATAAAAATGCTTTTATAAAATTAGAAACGAAGTATGATCACCTTCTAGCAGTGTTTGTCGAGTAATACTAACAAGTGGGTAAAATACATTTTTACCCTATGAAGGACGGGTAAGCAGCTATAACTAATGAGATGGAGAGTACAATTTTAAGACGGAGGCCACTATGTTGAAACCCGCATTCTTCAAATCACTCCTAACTTCGGTTCCTGTACTGATCAAACTGTGCTCTGAAAAAATTACAATACAATGATATTTTTTATAATTTGAACAAGCTTTAAACTTTATTTATCATTATTATTATCACAAGCATTTAGTTTAATGAAGATAGGGTCAGGAAGAGCTAGTCAGGAAGAGCGAGCGAAACAAGCTCTGACCTGCTAAATATCCCCTGGTCGCCACGGGAAACACAAGTAAACATATAGCGTGGGGGAAGCCACTATGGAGGTGCTATTATATATTTATGAAATTAACGTAAAAGAAATTCAATAATAAAATATGTTGTTTAAATTTATACATAGTTTATCTCTATAATTACCATGATTACCTTGAAAACCTGATTTCGTTCAGTTTTTCTCTTATTTTCGTGGAATACAATTACACAGCAGGTGACCTTAAAAATAAGGTCAGAATAGTCTTTAATATATTCTTAAATTATGATATAATAAATAACCTCATTATTCATGACCTCATTCTTTTCAAAGATTTACAATTTAAATTTAGAATAAATCATGCTGATGGAATTTAGAATTTATAATTAAATAATTTATTTTAGTTTGTTATTATCAAAACACGTCACATTCACCCTCCATAAGGAACACTGTCTTCCTGTTTCTATTTTCAATGTTCCGATTCCAAGATCTCAAGACTGTAAATATTTGAGGTTTCATCTTGATTGAACACTTACTTGAGCGAAACATATCACTTCTAAGCGGAAAGAGTTGGATCTCAAGTTTAAACACATGAACTGGCTGATAGGACATAAATCTCGGTTTTCAGCAGAAAGTAAATTGTTGATTTATAAATTCGTTTTGAAGCCTGTTTAAACTTACGGGATTGAATTGTGGGATATAACGTGCAACTCCAGTATTGACGTACTTGAAAACTACCAAACAAAAACACTGCGGAAAATGCTCAACATACCCTGGTACATACGTACCAGGACCTTATAGCACCAGGGCCTTAAGTACCAGGGCCTTATACGTATATAATGATCTTAAGTTGCAAACTGTTCGGCAGGAAATCTCTCTGGTCTACGGTATTAAAATTGTTTGGCACCCGAATTTTTTGGCGGCCAATTTATTAGATAACACAATCAGTGATTTTTCAAGATTGCTGAGGAACAATATTCTTTTTTTTCTGTTTTACGATGGAAGTGAGAAAATTTGCCTAAACCAAACGCCCAGTAGCCCGTACATACTGGGTGTGTGGGGTTCACCGGCTACTGCAGTGGGATCCACTAAAAATCCACTACCTCATGCAACGTGATGCTGGAATTGCTGCCGATGGCATAACCTCAGCACCACGTGTGTCATGGGCACACCTCATATTCATACAAATATTTCCATCTCTCATTCACACTCTATTTACAAAAATGTATGTATATATATATATATATATATACACACACACTTATCACCTTCAGACACCATTTACAATCAGTAATATACACATCTCAGAATACATACACCACAGCTATGCCGGCCTCAGACAACCGGAACGCGTCCCGCGGGGGCCATTGATGACAACAATGCCGAGGCACCCCCGCCATCCGCCCAAGAAGGCTGGCGCCTGTTTCCGATCCTGCAGAGGTAGACCCCGAACGACCCATGACCCGGCAACCACTGAGCCGTCCAGAAGTCCACCTCTCTATGCAGTCTATTGACCCAGGAAGCCACCTTTGGGATCAAGGTGTAGGTCCAGGTGTAGGTCCTTCGCACTCCGCCACCTCTCCTGCCAGTCAGCCAGCAAGCGGCCCCTCGCCTCCTCTCTACCGTCTGTGGCTATATCTCTTCTTTCTTTGGCCCGCAGGTCCAACGGTGGCATACCAGCCATCACTAGTGAGGCATCCAATGATTCCGTGCGGTAGAGCCGGGCAACTCTTATCGCCAGCCTTCTATACATGCCATTCAATCCCTGGGCTTTTCTCACCACTTCAAAGGCCTCCCACCATACCGGTATTGCATACAAAATCATCGATACCACAATAGAGGCCAGAGTTCTGCGCTTGATTTTCTTAGGACCCCCGGCATTGGCTAAAAGCCTCAGCAATGCCGTGGACATTTTTTCCTCCTTCGTGGCCACTTGCTGCACTTGAAGTGAGAAATCCCTTGACCTATGGAGCCACACTCCCAAGTATTTTACCAATTCTTTTGGGGCGATCATCTCTTCATCGACTTGGACAACAAAAGGGGGTATTCGCCGCCTCCCCGTCATTGCTACAATTTTAGTTTTCTTAGCTGACAATTGCAGCCTCTGCGTCTGAAGCCATGATTTGATTTTCTCAACGGTCCTTGTAGCTATCCCCCCATCTTCTCCAGCTTCTTCGCCGCCATTACTACCGCCAAATCACTAGCATGCCACTAATTGTACATCCGGCGGCCACTCCTGCCGAAGATGGTCGTCGTACACCACATTCCAAAAGATGGGCCCCAAGATTGATCCCTGCGGCACCTCACGCTGCATGGGCACGACGACCGCCCCCCCTCCTCCTCAGACTTGATACTGAAGTTCCTTTCACTGAGATACAACTGCATCATCCTCAAGTAAGGTGAAATGCCTCGCTCCTCCAACTGCCGCAATATGGTCTCCCACCTCACCGGATTGAATGAATTAGCGACATCCACGAAAACGACCATGGGAATCTTTCTCACATTGAGGAACAATATTTTTGGTTTGCCTTATGGTTTCAATTAGGTGATTTTATAGTCTGGCCGTACGGAGTGCTCTTCTATTTCATTCACAAGCCGCTGGGTCTGTGGCAACTTAATGTTAGTTCAAATACATCTTATTTACTTATTGTTCAATTATCTTGCTGAACAGATTGTATAGTTGCTGTGTCGTTAAAAAATCAGAAGTTTGTTGTTATTGAATAACTAATAATTAAATTATCGTATTTATAATTTTTTTAGTAAAAATAAAAAAGACACTATTTTTCATGATTTTTTTAATTTTATTGGAGTGATAGTATTTTAATCATAATGCACAATTATAATTCACTTATTAATACAGTGACTGAGTGAAAAGGTTTTATAAATTTAAACAGAATAATTTATATAATTAATTTGATTCAATCATCAAAAATAAAAAAATATATCACAAAAATTGTCCAAAAATAGTATGTAATTTACAGCTTTGTGCTAAAAAAAAAAAATTATTAGCATGTAATGAAATTTTATAACTAGACAGCTAAAATGTGTAATAAATGATTTGTTGCTAGAATGTAATCACAAAAGTAATAGTAGTTATATTTTTTCTCAATTCGAATTAGAAGAAAATTAATTGAGGATTTAACTTAACTAAAACTAACACTGCTGCTTATTGATGTAAAACGAAAATATAATTAATAACCAATATTAAAATTAAATAGATTTCATTTGATGGATTTTAAGAAATTATTTCATTGAATTCTATGAAAACTTAATTGTTCATAAAATTTTAATTATACTGAAAAACAAGTTAAAATTCTTTAGTAATCAATGAATTTATTAACCAAATAAAACCAATAAACTTTGGTTTATAAAATCAAATAAACTCGTTTAAATTAATATACTTTTGATTAAGATTAAATTATAGTATTTTGTATCCCTCAAACTTTTCTGTCATAATGAGTGAGTTCTGTAATTCTTAATATAAATCCACGGGGACTTACCGTAACCTTTTTCTATGTTATTTAATAATCTTTTAAGAAATTTATAAATTATGGAATTTATGGTTTTTTTTTTAACACTAAAGCGATTTATTTTAGTAGTTTTACGTCTCTTTTTAATATGATTTTTGATATGTATTTCAGAATTATTCTGTGATGATTAGAAGTATTTTTAAGTTGGATCTCTAAGTCTTTGAATGCGTCGATCTAATAAAATATTAGCTTAAATATTTTGCATCAGAATTTGGAATTTGTATATTATTTATTAAATAATGGAGAAAATTTTTCTTTTAAATGTTAAAAATGACTAATACGTTATCTTTTGTATATTTCTTATAATTAACAATATTTTCCGATAGTTTTGAATGTTGCTGTGATTCAGAGGCGGAATCTTCTTGTACTGTTCAAGAAATGATAATGAAAATTTCTGTTAGAACGTTCATTAAATTATTATTTCTAAATTAATTCTTTTTACATTTATTATTTTTTTTATTTTTATATTTATACTGTGTATAGGGTTTAATAAAAAAATTTAGATTGCAAAATTGATTACAGAAATATTTGCTATGTATGGTTAAAACCATGTATACACGAGGTCTGTAAATGAAGTAATGAGACTGGTTCAGAAAAACGTTTTATTTACAATCCAATTAGACATGGACTCTATCTATAACCTTCGAAATAGGTCCCTTGGGAAGCCACACAATGCTTCAACGGTTTTCCCACTCTTCATAGCAGTGCTGAACTCGGAAACCAATCTTCATAACAGTGTTGGAAAGGTGGATTGTCATGATGCAGCATCATGAATCAAATCAAAACCATTCTAACTTGTTTCTTCGATAGTAATGACATAGTCCATAAGGAGTTTTTGCCTACAGGACAGACTGTAAATCAATTTATTTACCGAGAAATTCTTGAAAGACTGCGGAAAAGAGTTGCCCGCGTGAGACCAGCCGTCAAAGAAAATTGTATGCTGCATCATGACAATGCACCATGTCACACTAAACTCTCAATTATGAGTTTTGGCAAAGAAAAACATTCCTGTAGTTTCTCAACTGCCTTATTCACCTGACTTGAGCCCCTGTGAATTTATCCTGTTCCCTACTTTAAAAAATCAGCTCAAAGGACACCGTTTTGGAACAGTAGAAAACATTAAAAAAATATAACCGATCATCTGAAGGATATTCCACTTTCTGTGTTGCAACACTGGTATGATGAGTGGGAAAACCGTTTGAAGCATACTTTATTTACAGACCTCACAAGTCATTATTACAAATATACTATATACCCATTGCCCTTGTAAGAAAATTTCGCGTTTGGAAGTAGCAAATTAATTAAATTACTATAAAAAATAGCAATTATTTAATTTATTCTCTTGCCGAAAAGAAAGAAAATTCCTTTCTGCATTATCATATACGAATTATTTCTCTTTCTGAAGATGAATAAAACTGTTCGTTTGGCTTTTTAACATGAATTCATTTCCTGTAAATGTCATTTTTACTTGCTTGTACGAAGTAAAGGAAGTATTGCGATCGCGAAAAATTTCGGTTTTCAGATTTCAACGGAAATTTTGATCATTCCTGAATCCATTTTGACTAGTTTCGGCGTGACATCTGTACTTATTATTTATCTCGCATAACTCAAAAGCGATTGGCCGTAGACTGTTTAAATTTTGAATACATGACTATTGTAATTCCTATTTGTGCACCTACCCTTTTGATTGCAATCAACTGATCCAAAAGTATCCAAAAAAGCCTTTTTCTTAATTGCAGCAATAAGCTTTCATTGAGACATTTTCAACGATATAACTGTTATAAATGGTACTTATTTTCATTGGTTCTTTGGGATAGTTATAGCCAAATAAAATTTTCTTAATGAAATATTTGGATCATACAAGGGAAGGCATACTGGTTCAAAGCAGATTTCATCTCCATTTTTTTTTAATAAATTTTTTTTTTTACTTTTTTTTAATTTAAATATATTGATTTATTATAATTATTAACCCGTGATTGTAAAAAAATTACAATGTATTATCAATTATTCAATAATATAAAGAAAAAAAAATATGAAAAAAAAATCACAACTTATTAGGGAAATAAAATTTTATGTACTTTTAAATATGAATATATGTAATTTAATAGGCATTAATACATATTTGTGTATGTAATAGATTTGGTGAAACATCTGGTTATTTAATATTAATTGAAAATTATAATTTAGAATCGTATTATTTTTGGATTTTATAGTTTAATTTCTGTTTAATTTTGTTTAATTATTCTGGAATTTCTGTTTAATTTTATTCACATTAAAGAGAAATTGAAAAATAGACCCTCACAATAAAAAAATATACAATGAGGCATATATGCCCGATTTTTAATAAATTGCAAATAATTGTTGTCTTTTAGTTCATTACTCCTCTGATATTGTCGGACAATATTCTCCCTAAGT
Organism: Lycorma delicatula; assembly: GCF_047948215.1. NCBI lineage: Eukaryota > Metazoa > Arthropoda > Insecta > Hemiptera > Fulgoridae > Lycorma > Lycorma delicatula. The sequence goes on along the minus strand of NC_134457.1, from coordinate 31,266,712 downwards.
CATAGTTGAACGGAATAGTTTAATTATTATTAACTTTTATTTATACGACACACCAGAAATCTGTACAAATAATACTAATCTGGTAACAGGAGTAATAAAAGGAATTTATTCTATCCTAATATTTCATGTAATATTGTTGAATTAATAATTGTGTAAATATTTGACGTTAATAAAAAGTAATATTTCAGTAATTGTGTAACTGTCCACTTTATTAATGAATTGGAGGATAGTATCTCAATTTCAAATGAAAACAGTTTAAGAGAGGTGCAGCAAAAGATGTTTATAATTTAATAGGCTTACATCTGATGTGCTGTCCACATCAGATTTTTATTTTTCAGAAACTAGAAATTATACTTATAAGAAAATAATTTCAGTTGTTTTTCTTCCATTTTTAGCATATTAGTTCATAAATTTAAAAAAAGATATAAATAAAAACTGCAACTATTTTTTTTGTAAAAATTTATTAATTAATTCAACTAGATACGTAATCAAAATTGTTTTGATACCAAGATTGTAAAAAAAACGAAATTCCACTGTTATATTGTTTTCGATTTAAATTAACATATTTATTCTTTTAATCTATACATTTATATATATTCTCATTAACTACTAATATCATCCTTTTTTTTTATTTTTATAGTAGCTGAAAAAAAGGATGTATATCATGCAAAGGAAAGAGAATGAATTATCTTTGCAAAAGCAATTCATTTCTGGTTATTCCAGATAGGTCTCAAATTTAATCTGAATTTTTTTTTCTAATGTGATCTATTCATCATTTTTCTTATCATCACCAATATTTTTAATGAATTTCAAAGTAAAGTTAATGATATTCGGTAAATCATACAAAAATTATTTATTTAAAAATTTCCTAATATCTTTAAATATGTAATGAGTTTTTATTTTATTCAATGAACGAAATACTAGTAGAACTGAATTAGAATTAAATATAAAACACAGGTTTAATATAATAATACAATAGATTCTGTTATTATTTTGGTCTAGTCTTCTTTCAATTCGACCTAACCAATTTTATTTATAATATTCTCCAAAAAAATAGATAGTAGTAAAAATATTAATTATACGCCAGTTTAATAGTCATACCGATTACGCAAATAAAACAAAAAAAAATCCCTTTCGGCACGCCGGAAGACGGATGTAGAATTCACCGGTTCTAAGTAGAGGATAAAAAAGATTTCCATCTTTAAATTAAGAAAAATATCAAAATTACTCAGTACGACAATGGTTGAATGTGAAAAAAAGTTTCGCATGTTTAGCATACGACAAGCCCCATTTTATAATTCCAGCAAAATTTTGGTCATCCCTTACCGTAAGGGTCGGTATGACCCTTTTGTATAAAACTTTTGTATATCAAAAGTTATTTCAGACAAAGTTTTTAGCTAATGTTTAAAGGACTAACGACCATTTTAAGCTGATTAGGTACTATGCGGATTTATGGAGGTATGATGTTTTTGTCTTCAAAATCCCATTTTTCCCACCCCCTGGGCCAATGGTTGGTGATATCAAAAAAAATTACTCAGATACATATTAGGTCCTTATCCAAAGAATAGTAAGAACTTTAAACAAATTCGATATTTAAGAAAGTTATAGCAATGTTTTGATTTTTCGAAAAAAACCCCACCAATTTCCATTCCCGTGGTCCTGGTTTTGGCCGTTTACGAACTTGCCCGTGATTTTCGGTTTCGGATGATTTATTTTTAAGGAACAATTTGAAAGTGATTGGAATAAATTTACAACAGTTATCGTGTCCACAAGGAAGTGAACTATATATATATAAAGTTTTGACCTGACGGTGGTTTTGGAATCTGGGAGATGTGAAACACGAAGATATGTCGAAATTTTCGGAAGTCGAATCATGGTACCCATTACAATAGGTAACTTTCTTATGAAGTCTACCTAAATCATTCGATTGTGCAAAAATATAATGAAATAAATTATTTTTTAATTTAGGGGTTTTACCGATTTACAACCTCTTAATATAATTCATTTGGTTTGAAAAAAATATATTTTACGTAAAAATAAAAACAGTAATTTATTTTTAATTATTAAAGATCATTTACTGATTTTGAACAGAGTCCATTTAAAACCATGACCTCATTTATATTAAACATAGGACCTTTAAATATTAAATATCACGTCATTATTTTCAAGTCATTTAAATATAAAATGATGCGTTAATATTAGAGTGTAAGCTGTCCTATCTTATTGATATTGTATTATAATATAATGTAATATTAAATTTAAACTTGTTTTCGTATTATAATTTATTATAAGCGTGTCATTACATGTGTATTATTCGTATTTTGATTTTATAATATAGGCATTTTTAATATTATTACATTCTATTAAATAAAATGATTTATCTCTTTAATTTTTAAATATATAATTTAATTTTAAATAGCAAATGAAATAATATTTTTAATTACTTTAGACCAGAACACTAGTTTTATTTTGTAATATGTCGACATTCGAATACAAACAATATATATATATATATATATATATATATATAAAACCTTTTACTTGAGGGTTATTATCTTTTTTTTCTGTTTAGCATCAGGAACTACCGTAAGGTATTACTTCACAGGATGATGAATGAGGATGATATATATGAATGATATGTAGTTTTGTACAGTCTAAGGTCAACCATTCCTGAGATGTATGATTAATTGAATCCCAACCACCAAAGACCAAAGGTCTACCTTGAAGGTACTCAAGGTTTGAATACTATCTAGTATTCAAATCTGTAAAAAGGTTATTCATTTCTTTGCTAGGATTTGAAGCTTAGAACTCTAGACTTCGAAATCAGCTGATTTGCTATGACGAGTTAACCACTAGACCAACCCGATGGGGTTACCAATTAAGCCTGCTACTCTTCAAGATCTGTGAAATCGAACTGTAACAGCAGTGAATTCAATAACAAGGAACCAGTTACCAATAAAAAATAATTTGGTGCCAATTAAAATAATTAACTGTTATTTATAAATCTCGATTTTTACATTCTTGTACGAAGTAATGAAAGAATCGTGATGGCCAAAAAATTTCCGTTTTCACATTTCATAGGAAATTTCCATTTGACCATCCCTGAATCCATTTTGCCTATTTTCGGCGTGACGTCTGAAGTACGAATGTGCGTATGTATCTGGCATAACCCAAAAACGATTAAGCCTAGAATGTTGAAATTTTGGATTTAGGACTGTTGTAACATCTAATTGTGCACCAAGACATTTGGATTTCGGAGTTTTTTTTAAATGTAGTAATAAGCTCTCATTGAGAGCTTTTCAATGATATTTCATAAGTGGTACTTATTTTCATTGGTTCCAGAGATATAGCCAAATAAAATTTTAATTAATGAAATATTTGGATCTTACAAGGGGAAGGTACATCGGTTCGGTTTGAATCCAACTTCATTTCCTTTTTATTTTTATATGAAGAGTACATAACATTTTATTTCACTAATAACTTCTGATTTTTTTTCATAATTTTTTATATTATTATTATTGAATTATTATTTGCATTTACATATTTACATGATTAGCATACAACAAGCTCATTTTCTTGCAATTCTAGAAACATTTTGGTCATCTCTTGCTGTAAGGGTTAGTTATATCAAAAATTGTTTGAGACAAAACTTTTAGGTAATGTTTAGAGGACTAACAACCACTTTAAACCTATTCAATACTGTGCCTAGGTGTGGTTTTTTCGTTTTCAAAACCCCAGTTTTTCCACCCCTGGGCCAATGATTGGTTATATCAAAAAGCTTTACTTAGATGTTTTAGACCCTTATCCAAAGAATAGTAGGAACTTTAAACGAATTCGATATTTTTTTTAATAAAAAGTTGTAACAATTTTTTTTTTCAAACAGGCAGCGGCCAATTTCCACCCCTATTGTCCGATTTTGGCCATTAACGAACTCGATCAAGATTTAAGGTTGAGTTTTTCTAGGGTGCAATTTGAAGGTGACTGAAGCAAAATTTCGGCAATTATCGTGTCCACATATCTTGTGATATATATATATATATAAACTTTTAATCTGACGGTGGTTTTGTGATCTGGGGGAGGTGAAACGCGAAGATATGTCGATATTTTCCGGAAGTCGAATCATGGTACCCATTACAATAGGTAGCTTTCTTATGAAATCTACCTAAAATAGAAGAATAGCTGACATTCTTTGTTATATGTGAAATCTTTATTATTATTATTAATTTTTTTTTTTTGAGGTTTTTAGGGGCATCGACTACTTTGGTTATTAGCCCCATCCCACTTCAAAAAAAAAATTAAAAAAAGGATCAGTATTTCACATTTTCAGGTGTCAAAAAATGATCAAAATTTTACATTTTCCTATAACTTCTGATCCAACAAATTAGTTCCTAGGCTTTCCTTTCGGCCATCCTTTCTTGCACCGTTTTTCCATTCTGCGAACGGCCTCAACTTCCGATGACAGTGTGTCTGAGGCCTCGGACATGGCATCGTCTTCTTTTCTGATGCCAATGACGTTCGCCGGCTTACATCAGGTGATGAAAGCTTCATTGCTGCTGTTAACATTGTTGCTATTGAATCTAGACTAGCAAGCGATGCACTTTCCGCGGCTGATGAGCTGGATTCTATCTCTACAGCAGTGCTGGGTCCAGCTGAAATATATGGTCTCGCTGAAGCTGTTCTTTGAGCTTTTGAAGGCCCCATTGTTAAAGTTTGTATATCGTCTACCTCTGGTGCTTTCTCAATAACGACTTGCACCCACATTTCGGTAGACTCGGATTTTTTAGTGACTATTTCCTTAGTTTTGTAACTTCACGACGGAGTGAAGTTTACCTCTTTTCTAGACAAATCAAGATTTTTATTTACTACTTCAGGTGATGGTGTTATGATCGCCGGTTTAGCTAGTTTTTTATGCTGTGCTGGTATGTTTCTTTTATCAACGATGTCAATGCGGGATTGAGCCTTCTCATGTTTAGATGGTTCTGTGCGATGAGTCGACTCTATCTTAGCATCAATGATTTTTTCTATCATTGTTGCAAGGCTTGGTGCCATTGTATTAAGCAACTGCTCCACATTAATTGTGGATGAAGAAGGGACAGCAGCTGCTTCAGCATAAGTGGTCGATTGTCGAGGTGTTCGTTGACTAACAATTTTCTTTGCTTCAGGATAACTAACCTTCTGAAGGTTTTAACTTCCTGAATGGCCGTTTCAGATTTATAAACTGGGCAATTCCTGGATCGGCAGTTATGGTGCCATTTACAATTAATACAGATTGGAGGGTCTTTACATGGTTCACCCTCATGTATCTTCATTCCACATATGCTGATTTCCTGCGCATCACATCTAGCTGCAGTGTGCCCGAAACGTTGACACTTGAAACATCGCATAGGCTGCGGAATAAAAGCACGTACATCAAGCCGATGTATACCAGCACGCACCTTTTCAGGAAGGGTAGGCCTGTTAAATGTGAATACATGAGAGGCCGAAGGAAGAACTTCGCCATTTTTTCTCATTGTTAGTCTGCGACACTGAATCACTCCTTGAACATTTCCTGTACTATTTCCTCTTCTGTACAGTTTAGAAGATCACGGCAAACAACAACTCCACTGGATGTATTGAGGGTGCTATGCGGTTGCACTGATACCGCAAATTCACCGATCTTCTTCAATGCCTGGACTTTTTGACTTTGAATGTCGTTGATAGTTGCAACGTGTAATCCGTTAAAGGTTTTGCGAATTTCCCTAACAGGACCACCAGCACAATTAGTTATCTCTTTTGCGATCAAAAATGGACTAACTTTTTTAAAGTTGCCATTCTCCTTGGTAATAATTAAAAATCTTGGTTTGGGAGCAATGTTTCCAAACAAAGACTTTCTCAATTCCTTGCTGATTTTGTCAGCATCTCTCTTAATTTTGTCTGACTCCTTACTCTTTTTCCTCTTCGCTTGTGGCGAATCGGAGGTTTCTAAACGAGGGTGTTTACGTGCACCCTCTGCCACGTTTGTTTGTTCAATATTCATGAACATTTATCCCTTCTGTAGCAAGGCTAGCCGCCGGGGTACACCCCCATTCCAGGGCTACTAACCTTGGAGGTCCGATCCGGTACTCCGATGGAACCGGCATATGTCCTGGCAGAGAGCGGATGCGCAGTCTCTGCACTGACTCCAGGCTCCTACTCACCGAAGCTTTCAGAGCTCCCATGCACCGACATACATGGGCACCATTGCTACATGCTTGCCATCATCGCAGGAGGCATGTGGACAACGGAAGGGTCTCCGTTACACCTGCAATAACATTGACCCTGGCCGCCACATTGCCAGCTCTAGAAGTGGTATAGTCCATTTCCAAAATCGTTTATTATTCCATATCCTGCAGGTAGCCGAAAAATCCAAACCGTGTGACGACCTGAAGGTGGAAACAGGTCAAAAGAAAAGCATATCCGAGGAATTTACTCGGAGCCCCGCTAGCCAGCTATATCTATTGTACATAAGTACAGCTGTTACCACCCTGGACGTGGAACGTAGATGTTGTGTTCCGGACGTGGGGATTACCTACCACAGGGCATTATTATTATTATTATTATTATTGTTTTACTTTCCCAGCGAATATAGCTAGAATAGCTGTGTTAAACGAGAAAGTATATAGTGATGAATAAGTAGAATATCGGTTATTTTGCAAATCTTTACCTTTTAGTGCAGGGTGTCCCATATAAAACGCAACCCATCAATCACTCATCCATGAAATTTCAAAAGTCAAGCTTACTCCCCTACTCGTTACTGAAATGGACTCGTTCAACATATGAACATCGCAGCGACGCAGTAGAACACTACCGATAGTAACAACAATGCAACATAATGTTCAGTGTATTGCTAGAGACAAGATGGTGTTTTCGCTAGATGAACGTGCTTTCATTATCGAGTCGTAGTTCAGTACGAAATCGGTGGTTGAAGTGCAAGATTTGTTTCGCCATAAGTACCCAGATAAACCAGCTCCTAACAGAACATCAGTATTAGAGTTAGTTGCAAAATTTAGAGAGACCGGTTCTGTTAATAACAAGGAACACAAAAAATTTGCGTCAGTGTTGAATACAAATACAGTCACTGAAATCAAAGACTGAATACTCGCCTCGCCAAATAAATCGAGCAGACATTTGTCTGCTGAAATAAATTTGTCTAAATCAGCTGTTCATCGGGCAACCAAACAATTACAATTACGACCTTATCGCATTCAAACGGTTCATCAACTTCTTGAGCCCGACAAAGAAAAATGGCTACAATATTGTCAACGGTTCCGTCGATTTCTGCGTGAGGGAATTAATGTTATGGATTCATTATTTTTCACAGATGTAGCACGGTTGCATTTGGATGGCTACGTAAACAGCCAAAACAGTAGAATTTGGAGTGCTGAAAATCCCCACGTTTATCACGAAAAACAATTACACCCGCAGAAGTTGGGCGTGTAGTGCGCGATATCGCGGAAGAAAATAATCAGTCCTATTTTTTTCGAGTACACCATTAATGCAGAACGATATCAGGATATTTTATTTCAGTTCATTGCACTCTTGGAAGAGGAAGACAGACACTACAACATGACGGTGCGATATCGCACTACGCGGATTCAACTTCTGTTTTCGTTGAGGAATTCTTTGGTAATCGTGTTATCGGTCGAGGCTTGTGGCCACCAAGATCTCCAGATTTGACTGCGGCGGATTTTTTTCTTCGGGGTTACCTCAAAGAAAAAGCCTACAGTAACAAACCACGAACACTTGAACAATTGAAAGTCAATATTGAACAAGCTGTATTAAATATCCAGCCACAAACTTTGAAAAAAGTTGCAAGAAACGCTGTAAAAAGAATTGAAACTTGTGTTCAATAAGATGGCGGCCACTTCCAACATTTACTCTAAATGTAAGGTAATGGATGGTAATAATAAAATAACATTTACATTTACACATGCCTTTTTATTATTTCAATACCTACCAATATAAGGTTTGGTTGGGTTTTATATGGGACACTCTGTAGTTCATCTAATAAAAATAAAAAACATGTATGTTCATACATTTACATATTTACATATGTGTGTGCCGCATGGCTTGGCCTTATTACTTACAATTCATATATAAAAAAAAATAATATAATTCAAAAAATCAACCCCCATCTCTTAAAATTGAATTATACTAGTTTGTTATTATTTATTTATTTTTTTTTGTTCTATCTCTCTTTGGTTTAAATGTTTTTCAAACGTTTTTTGAAAGTTTATACTTACTTCATATATAGAGATATCAAGAAATGTACGATATTTTTAAATTTTAGGACCCGGATCTAAAATGCAGAAAGTTTTTTTGAAAATTTGTCTTTTTTTATTTTAGCCTCTATTGAAGGGGCTGTTAGATTTAGGGAAAACTTTACTTATGAAAATTTGTTAAGCTTAAACTGTATACGAATATTTTTTGAAAAACGTTTCTTAAAATTTATTCCGCAACTCTAAAAAAATGTATATTCTTCTTTTTTCGCTCTAATTCTTTCATTTTTTATTATTAAAAGAATTTTTTTGAATTTTTCTTCATCCCTTAAAGGGTTATTAAAATTAAAATAGCTTTGGCACCTATATTATAAACCGGACTAAAAAAGTGAGATTAGTTTTTTCATTACTTTCATAAAAGTTATACTATATTTTTTCAATATTTTTAAACAATTTTGTTTTAAATTAATCTTTTTTTGTTGGGAATCACTTCTTTTTAGATAAGTTTTTGCGCACAGAGTAAGAAAACCTCTAAAATCAAAAATATTTTGTTCGAAATTTAAATTATTTTGCTGAAATCTTATTTATTTTGGTTAAAATTGACTTGACCGGCATAGCTGGGAAAGTCATGCAACACTTTTTCAGCTCTTTTTTTTTGTTCATAGACTATTGTAAGGAACAATACTTACGTTGATTTAAGACCGCTGAAACATGAAACATATTAACTCATGTGTTGGCGTTTTGTTGTGAAACGGGTGTATATATTCTCATCTAATTCTCTCTTTAATGGTTTTATTGTAGACAAAGGTAGTTGTTTAATTTGTAGTTGATGATTGGTCTTTTTATTGATTTAAAGAGTAAGGCTGTGAAAACTTGGAATATTTTTAGGATGAAAAAAATTATGTGTTTTTTTTTGTTTTTTTTAGATTAAATAATGTGTGTATAGTACGTTCTACAGAAACTTATTGGATTTGATTTATCCAACAAAACAAAACAGGTATAAACTAACATGTAAAATTACTCTAAAAATTGCTTAAATAACGAATTACACTGCAATATAGGGATTTTAATATTTATTAAATATGTTGTTGAATTACATAAGTGACAGAAAATTTATATCTTATCTGTATATTAAGAAAAGGAAAGAAAAATGCCTACATAAAACACTAATTTAAATGCCAAAATTATTAAACAATTACACTTCTGACATCGTAATAAATTTGTATCTAATTTTATAGTATTGTTTTTTGTCTTATTTAATAAAAATTTCATGAGAAAATTATATTGAATTTTTAATATATTACTAAATTAAATATTATTCTTATATACTGAAAAAAGTGCGAGAAGACTTGTATTTGAATTTCATCGAAATTGGAGCTTGTTTGAAGGGAAATGAGTTAAATATTATAGAATATATTTGAATTAAAAGTTACGATGGTATAATTTTACTTATAAAATAAGTAACATAATTAAATTTATTATACATACCTATTCCATTTTTTTTTTTATTAAAAATATAGAGCAGTTTTCACAATTTGTACTTCCATGTAACAAAAAAATAATTTAAAAAATATTGAAAAAAATACTATTACTTTTTCTGAGAATAATTAAAAACTTTTTCTTCATTTTATATGTAAATTCATAGCCTACACGGATCTCCATGTAAAACAGAGTAAGAGTAAAAGAGTAAAAGTGTAACAGTGTAAGAGTATAAAACAGATTACGTCTCTATGTTATTAAAAAAAATACAATTTTAATCACAACCTAAATAAATATGTGTAGGTTTATCGTTGTGCAGTTTGTAAACAAAATGAAATTCCATCACTAAAATATATTAAATTATTTGAAAAATTTAAATTAAATAAATAAAAAAAGGAATATTTTACTATATTATGTTACAACATAGATAATGTTTAATATCGACAATCGAAACAATTGGGTGTTTTTCGATTTTATGCGTATAAGAGTGATTTCTTTTTTTTCGAGGGGGTTAACTTGCAGAACAGTTCGAACCGTCATATGGCACTGTTTCAACTCAGATGCACGTTACAAAAATATATGTATAAATAGTAATAATTATATATACGGCACAAACGTACTTAAAACCATCCAACAGAATAAGTGAGAGAAGACTAACAATAAAGTTGTTATACTTTATTAGCATTGTTGGTTAATCATTTTTATATTGGAAAAATAATGTACGAGTAACGTGGAAAAAGTTTGAAATATTTAAAAATCTATATATTTTACTTTTTTCTATCCCCTGTCCCCAAAATCCCCTTTTTTCTATCCCGTATTCCCATCTTTTCTGCTCCCTATCCCCAAAATCATCTCTCAAGAAAATCTTTTGATTTGTCTACATTTACTATATTAATAGAAGAAATTTGAAAAAAATTCCACTGAAAGATTTACAATCAATAAAAAGTGACCGTAGATATCTTTTTTGCAGATGGAGGTAGAATTATGACAAAACTTTGATGTAATATTATAAGTTTACATAAAAAAAAAATTTTAAAAATCGATATTTTCAATTTTTAATCAGTTCCCCTACCTCCAATTTTTCCCTAAAGTTTTTTGCCACTGTCACAAAAAAACTTATGCTTAAGACGACAAAAAAAATCAGTTAAAAGTATGCAACAAATAAAAATATGGGTTTTTCGATTTTTGGAAAAGGGGTAGAATTGGGATAACATTTTTTTTTAAATGGTAAGATACGCCTGTACTGAGCTTAATACAAAGTAGGGTTACCTTTTTATGCTTTTGAGAAAATTGACCCCCATACCATTTCCCTAAAGATATTCAATCAAATTTTTACCAACAAACACCCCATATACACGAGTCCCGTACAGAATTTCATCAAATTTTGTGACCATCCAGTCAAATATTATTAAGCTTCAAACACGCTAACTCACGTACATACGTAGAACATTTAGGTACGAACATTACCTCCCACTTTTCTTTGTTTTTGGTGGTCCCTGGGTCATTAAACGTTGATAAATGGAAAAAAAGTTTGCCCAATTTGTTTTGTTGATTATCAAACTTTCCTTTTCATCGAATTCCTGTACAGCTTAAGTGCCAGGAAACTATGCCATGGAGTACACAAAACTATGCAATACTGTTATAACTAGGCAATTAAGAATGGAAAAAACCAATAAAAATAGACATAATAAACGGTTTAAAATAATAAAATGTTTTGAATCAGACAAATTACTTAGTCTCTACCATTGCCAATTACTAGTTACAAACCTATTTTCTCTTCTTTCAAATAGACCGCTTGAGACAGCATATATATTTGCTAAACTCAGGCACTTTGTAACAGGATAACATTCAGATCTTCTTATACAACTTAGTCGGAAAAGGCTGTTACACTTCTCGTAGGAATTCTTATTCAATTTTTATGAGAATAATCCCTAATGAATTTCAAATCCATAAAAGTTCAATACAATTGAACAAGTCAACTGCTGTTAATCAAGTCAGAATATCTCGATCTCAACGCCCACAAAAACGTTTTCTAGAAGGTTTCCACCATTTGGAAATAAATAATCTTTCATAATTCCAAATATAATATTTTTTTTTTTTTTATGAAAGAGCGAGCATCAACAGCTATGGTCTTTTCATTAGCCCGTAATCATTTGCTTGACCGAGATTAGAATCCGGGATCTCCACATAAATCCCGAGATGCCACGTACTCAGCCATGGACGTTGGCTGAATAATAAAATATTATTATTTTTTTTATTATACTCTCTAGCACTACGACACCTATAAACTCTTTATCAGTAATAAACAATTTTTTTTACAATTTTACTTTTTTATTTAAGTATATATCTGCATTTAAAATACCACAATTTAATCATTTAATATATGTTATTACCACTATTCAATTTTAATATAAGTTATAAAAACAGTAGCGTCCACTGTTGTATTTTTATTTTGCTTTTTTTTGTATAATCGTTGGACATGCAGAATCATTTAGGAATTTGAAATCAATTTCTTTTAACCTTTTATCGAATTCGGTAAATAGTGAGTTCTCATAGGAATGTTTTTTGTAAACAAGTGCTACATTATAAGAGCTATGATGAAATTGATACACACTTGGATGAGAATATTGTTTTAATATTATTCTAACTCCAAACGCCTAATTATATCTTAATTCCTAATTTTGTTAAAAAACATTATATGCCGGACGGCTAATAAATATTACCTTGTATGCCCTGAAACTCAACGTGTTCTCTCGCGCCAATCGCGTTCTAAGCAAAACGGCGGAAAACTCTGGCATCTGTTTATCATTCGAAGTTTGTTGGGAATATGGCTTATCAATGGCTTCAATTACTTAACCTAACAGTTTAGAATATTAATGTAATTAAAATATTAAAGTTAATTTAAAAGCACATATCAATATAACCTGCAACACTGAAAATAATATTTAATTTTTTTTACCTCTAATATTAATGATTCCTATCTTCTCTAAAGATATGAACCATTGTTCAGTACAATGATTATTCATTGAATATTTTTAATTATTAAAGCACTTTCCTGCAACAGTATTTCTTACTCCCCTACAGTAAAGAGTTTTTCATTTAGATCTTCCTAAACCAGCTTTAAGGTCAATCTCAATTAGTTTAATCAGTTATTACTATTATTTATTATTTTAATTAATGAACAAAAAAAAATTATGAATAAAATCTTATTAGATTATGTAAAAAAATATCGGTAAATATAGAAGATACAAAACTATAGATTGAAGGAAATTTTATTGAACAAAATTTTGTTAAATAAAATAAAAGGAAATTGATAAAAAATAAACAAATAATAGCTACAACAGATAAAAAAAAATTATAAAGTAAAATCTACTGAGGCGGTTTTGTCTACTTTCCGAACTTTACAAAACTTAAAAAGAAAAATTTTAACGTCACAACTAAACTAAAAATTGTTACGGATTACCTGCCCTACTTCTGGTGTATGATAATTTTACGGTAGATGACTCACGACTGACGTTATGAATACCTGCTGTCAGCCGTGCTGCGTAGGCGAGCGAGTTCTAAAGAATTGTTATCTCGAGTCAAAGCTAAATTCATAACTTCTCATATTTTCACGGTTCCATCGAATGGTAATTTTCAATTTTAAAAAAAAAAAAAACTTAAATTATGTCTCAAAATAACAAAACATCTAATGTGTACACGACAGGCCTTCCTTTTATCTCTATTAAATTAATTTACACATTTTTTTAAAATGAAAAGTACATGTATTTCTTCTTTTTTTATTGTTATTATTAGTTAGTATTTATTGTAAAACCATTTTTACAATCAGAGGTTAATAATGATTAATAAATCAAAAAAGGAAAAAAGTAAAAAAAGTAAAAAAAGGAAATGAAGACTGATTCGAACCTATATGCCTTCTCTTGTAAGATGCAAATATTTCATTAATTAAAAATTTTATTTGGCTATAACTCCGGAATCAATTAAAGGAAGTACTACTTATAATCTATAGTTGAAAAACTCTCAATGACGATTTATTATTGCAGTTAAGAAAATGTCTAAAATCTAAATTGGTTGGATTTGGGCAGTTACACAACTAGATGTTACAACAATTCGAAATCCTAAATTTCAACATCTACAGCTAATCGTTTTTGAGTTATGCGAAATACGAGTACATACGTACATGATATGTACGTACGTACAGAAGTCAAGCCAAAACTAGTCAAAATGGATTCAGGGATAGTAAAAATATGGAGGAGTGCAACAGAGGATATTGCAGACGTACCACCTGTTAAATTAAGGGCAAGAATGTTATGGAGAGGTTTTAATGGCATGCCTAAGGCTAAGGCTAAAAGGTCCTTATTAGAAGAATGGCAAGCAGAGTTGGAGGCATCCCGCACAGGCAGCTAGACGAGGAAACTCATCCCACGTGTGCTCAAATGGATGTGTGCTAAGGAAATTTGGTGAGGTGGGCTCCTACCTGAACCAGTTGCTTACTGGGAATGATGAGTTTGAACCCTACCTCCACCCAATTCGGAAAAAGAGCTTCGCCATTATGTAGATATTGTGGTGAGAACGACACTACCGAACACTAAATGTACTACTATTATAGGTGGGATGAGACTCGGAGAAACCTCGGGCTACAAAAACTCACGCCAGAAGAGACGATGCCATTCATGTTGACGGGCAAACGCGAATGGAATCTGGTTGTAACTTTGGCGACCAGAATAATTAGCACAAAAGAGAAGAGTGCCAGGGACTGGGAAGGGGCGTAAGAATTCGGGTAGGGATTTCTGAGGGCAACCCCGCTCATGAGATTGTGGCTCGCTTAGGTGGGCTGCTCTCGATGACTGACCGGAGATCTCTCATGCTTGGGTACTGAAAGACCCAAGCATGAGGGTCTGGGGAGTCCCGGCTGGGGTCCCCCTTAGAAGCATGGCAAAGTGAACGACCTCCGTGAGGCACGACCTTGTAGAGTTTAGAAGGGTTTGAGGTAAGGCACCCAGTGAGGTTGTGCTATACACTAAAAATCAGGACAAACCTCAGTGGTAAGGAAAAAAAAAGGGGAGGTGGTCAGAACGGATATTGGCGTTAAATCTGAAAACCAAAATTTTTTGCGATCACAATACTTCCTTTACTTCGTAATAGGAAATAAATATGTAATTATAAACCTTATTTTAACTTTATATTATTACATATGTAACGCAATATGTAACTTAAAAAAATACTTTTACTAATTGACAATACTTCCCACGCGAAAAGAACGTAGTGTAAACAAATATATCTTGCCTACACATGTTATCTTATACAAAAGCGAATGTCCTAACTGATTCACCGACTCATAATTAACGAAAAACCAAAACTATTATAGGAAGAGACTTGAAATTTTCAGGGTACCTTCGTATCTTTAAGTAGGCGTGCACTAAGAAAGGATTTTGTGAAATTTTGATTTTAAGTGGCTCAAATCGATAAAAAACTAAATTTCGTGTTAACAGCGCTATCTGTTGGACGTACAAGCAACATACGCTATACTAGATATTTTACAATTCCACTGCAGTGTTTCCGATATGTGTGTCCGCTATAGACTAAAAAACTACTGGACCGATTTACGCGCGGGAAGAAGGGAGAAAGGGAAAATCGGAAAAGGGAATAGGGAAAAATCGAAAAAGGTAAAACGGAAGAAAGTAAAAAGGGAAGAAGGGGAAAATGGAAAAAAGAAAAAGGGAAAAGTAAAAATGGGAAATGGAAATGGAAATGGAAAGGGAAAAGAGAAAACAAAAAAGAGGAATGGGGAAAGAGAAAGGGGAAAGGAAAGTAACAGAAAGAGAAATGGGAGAAGGAAAGGGAAACGGGAAGAGAGAGCGAAGCGAGCCATGACCCTCTGATCGTGACGGGACGCGCAAGTAACCATAGAGCAAAGCCGTGATGGGGATGCTAGATTTGGGATTGTAATGAATTTTTTGTTTATCTTTATTGGACTTTTTTATTGAACTATTTTAATTCATTCATAAAATGGATTGGTCTAACGAATATCGCTAAATTTTCTTGACTTCCTTTTTTTATTTTCCTTTATTTAACTTTTGGGCAACAATTCATTGTTTATCATATGGGATTGCATCTATTTTTGCTCCTATTGATGGAATTTTCATGAGTGGATTACATCTGATGATGATACAATTACTCGTATTTGTGTTAAAAATGGTACTGTTGTTATTCGATTATCAACTTCAATTAGTCGGAATGAATTTGAATTTTCTGAGTCAAATTCTAATTTTTTAGAATCTGAATATTCGTATGGAATCGAAAACAATATATTTTTATATCCTATATATTTTTTATATTAATATAAAAAATAAAAATATATAAAAAATTTTAATTAATTAATTTAAAATTAAATTAAATTTATTATATATATTATATTATATTATATATTATTTATTTAAATTTAAATATATATAAAAATTTATATTTTATTTTTTTTATTCTACATATTCATATATTATTATTCCTTAAGTATTTTTCATAAACATTTTTATTTACCGTTTTATCAGGATTTAATGAAAATCTAAATATAATATTGTTGATTAAATATTTTTTTTATTTATAAAAAATAAGTTTGCTATTAAAAAAGCATTGCGAGTGAAGGTAGCTTCAGTCGCAATGCTTCTATCTATATTATGGGCGAACTCTCGACGGGGTACCCTAGTATGATATATAATTGTGTTATTTGTATAAAAATTAGGTAATTTTATTTACATTAATTAATATCTAATAATTAACTAAAAATTTATTTAGATTAGAAAATTTTTATGTTAAAATTTAGGATTTTAAACTCCAAAATAATAATAAAGAATTGATGGCTAAGAAAAATCTTTAAATCGAAATATAAAAAGACTTTTTTAACCAGTGTGAAGGAATATTGGCAAGTTTTATTGATTTTTTTAATTGTCTTTCTTTTCTTTTTCGTTGTAGTAGGTATGAAAAGTTTTTAAAGGGTAAAAATATTTATAAAAAATCAAACCTAGATATTTTTCTTCGTGAAGTCCAAATAAAATTTTAATCCCATTCTGAATGTTCACTACAATACACTTATATAATTTAATTTGTTTGCAGCTGTTTTTTAAAAAAAATATTTTAAATTGTTTCAAAAGAAGCAATGAATGAATAATTAATATATATTATTACTATATATATATTACTAGCAGAATAATCTTAATCGATTACTCTTTAAATATCTGTTTGGAATAGCATTCAGATCGTCTAAAACCAGTTCTCATTAGTTTTCGATAAAAAAAAAAGATCAAAATATTTCTGTCTGATTTTTATTTTCAAACATTACTAAAATAAAGAGGATACCCACTAGATTGATAGGACCTCTTTCTTCCATCTGGAAGGTTTCAGGTTCAAACCCCTATTAGGTATGGTAAGTTTTTCGTACACTAAACATTTCCTTACTTCATTTGCTTGTTTAGGTTAAAATTGAGAGGATATGTACGTAATAATTCTATCAGGTCTCCCCTTTCTTACCGTCAAAAACCATAGGCGTAAATGATAAAAAAATATATTTCTTATTTTTAAATTTTAGTTTTGTAACGATTTCTAGTGAAATAATTATTAACTCCTTTATAACTAAAATAAATTGTATATGATTCATAGTCTTAGCAAGAAAAAAAAACATTAATTTGTTGGTTTACATTATCTTTCCCAATTTTGTTACGGTTGTAGTACATTTATAAATTTTAACCTACGTAATAAGGCTGTAAAACATGAAAGTGATACTAGTCATGATTATTTTCACTGAGAGTAATGATATTAATTACTTAGTCGCTGTGATTAATAGATAAAAATGTGTTGTTATTTGTACTGCTGAATAGTATTTCCATTTCAGTTTGCTTGAGATGTTAATTTGGATAAAAATACTCGGCTCAGTAAAGAAAATTTTAAAGTAGTGGAAATATATTTTAATTTTAATTTCTATATTAATCTGGTAAGAAATATTTATTAATCTTGGAAATGTTTATGTCACTTTTTGATATGATGGGTTTTTCACATCATTTATTTATGACACTTGCGTAAAGATTAAAAAACTAAGCTATATATTATTACTCAATTCTGTTACGCTTTTTATTTATTTTTTGTTTTAATCTTGCATTGTTCAAATAGTTATAAAGTAAATTAAGGAAATAGGATGTAAAAGAAATACTGAATGAATCATTAAATGATTAAATTTTTTATAACTTCTAGTGTTGCTATATAAGAAGTATTAATAGTTTACCATGAAATTAGCTAATTTGTGTGATGTATTAATTTCTTTGGTTACTTGGTTATAGAAGGCGAAGTCGATGAATCATTGTTTCATTATTTTACATCTCTGTGTAAAGAAATATTTTTAAATGTAATTAAGTTTTACGGATTCAGGTAACTAATTAATTATTCATTTCTGAAATGTAAGAAAATGCATCTAAAATGTACTCAAAAGCTGTTGGCATTTTTAAGTCACGTGCAATGTGCAATGTATGATTTCTTTCTTTTTTAGTTTAGTCTACGGAACCATCGTAAGGTATTACTTCGGAGGATGATATGTATGAGTATAAATGAAGTGTAGTCTTGATCAGTCTCAGGTCGACCATTCCTGAGATGTATGGTTAATTGAAACCCAACCACCAAAAAATACTGGTATCCACGATCTTGTATTAAAATCCGTATAAAAGTTTACTAGGATTTGAACCTTAGACTTTTGCAATGTATGACATGCGTTGTCATGGACGAAATACATTTTGATTGATGCCGATCAGTGATTGAATAATATTTAACATTAAGTTATTTTAGCATCAGAATCCTAGAATGGCGTAAATCCCAACTCATGTCTTATTAACAATCTAATATTTGATTTAAAATTTGCAATAAATACATAAAATTCTTTACAAGTGACTTTTAATATGATTTATCATGGTGGCACGGATCAGAAATTATAGAATTAATAAAATCAAAAGCAAACTAGGTTTGCTTTCGTCACGTTTTGTTAATACATAAGTAACAACGTTTCTTAGGAAATAACGTGTGAGCAAATTACTTTACAAAAAAAGTGTTGAATTAATTCGAAAAAAGGAAAAGTCTAATAAAAAATAATTGGGCTCCTAAAATGGTCTTTCAACGAAATAGCAAAAAAATTGTCCGTCAAATAATTTTTTTTTATGATTTCCTATGTAATTTATTATAATGTCGTTTCGGCTAAAAATACAGTATACCAGAATAATTTTCTGTAATGAAGCAATTTCTGGACAGAAAATCAGTTTCTTTTACCTTGCTTTAAATTGGTGTTTCGTGTAAGGCACAGCATTTTTTTTATTTTTTTAAATTATGATTTGAGGCGTTAGAAAATCCGTTACTGGCCAAATATTTTTTTCTTTTTACTTGTGCGCTATGATTATTTCCTTGTGGTCGACCACGTATCCTTTTCTAGCCGGGTTTCTTCCCCTGTTTTATATCCCTCCCACAGCTGCAACGATCACAGAAGTTACAACAAAAGGGGAGAGCAAGGGGTCAGATTCTCTACTAAATTTCTCTTATCACACCTTCATCATGCGGTACTACAACCGAACAGCATACTACCTCCTAGTAGTGTAACCTTCTAACCGGTAAATTATTACTTGAATTTATTATTTCCATCCCTTTAAACCTCCTTGGAACACTCACTGATTACCATATTTATGTCTCCAATATTTTACACAAGGTATAATTGAATTGTTTCAAAGCACTTGCACGCCACACCTAATGGCGGAAGCACCCCACACACTTCCTGTAGTAAATTTTGTTTTCAGAAAACTTTTCGTGGAATTACTATAAAATATAATGTGTTTAAAAATGATATATTATAGCACTAAATAAGAATGAACTAATCTATAAGACTATATATACTTATTATATTAATCTAGTTATTTACAAGTAAACGCTTTATTAAAATGAATGTAAAAAGTTGTTTTGAAAAATATTTCTTGAATTTTTGAAAAAAAATTAGAGTTAGGGGATTTTCAATCTTCATCAGGTGAAACGTTTTCAACAAAGACTATAAAATTAATTCAGAATATAGGAGTATTTTTATTGACACCTAAAAAAAATTAAACGAAATCAATTTGGCTTCATGAGGTAAAACAAACACGAAATATTTTTTAAATAGTGATTTTTTTAAATTTATTTAATGTCGCATCAACCGTTCTGGCCATTAGAAACATCTAATGAATCACATATATCACTTGTGATACACTATGATACACTTGTGATCACTAAGTGATTGTGATTTCACAAGCTTGACAATTTATGGAATAATCGAAATTCCATTTTTGTATAATCACAAATATTTCAATTTCATTCTAAGATATATTTTGTATAAGTATTTTTAGGTTATAGAATTTGAATTTAAATACTCTGTTATTTTAATTCTAGAAATAATTTTAATATCACCGGTCTCTAAAGCACGAGTAGTAGCGTCTCGGCCTTTCATCCGGAGATGCCGGGCTGGAATCCCAGTCAAAATTCCATTTCCTTATCCCACGCACAAGTTTCAAGTTTATGTGTATGGCGATATCATCAAGCTAAAAAAAATCTAGGTTGTATATAGTAAGTGTATAATATTAGTATAAATAATAAACAAAAAAAGGAAGAAAATTTAGTTCTTGAAAATATTCAATTATTTTAGATTTAATATTGTTTTAAAAATATTTAAATCCACATTATTCTTCTTGTATTATAATTTTGTTTTTTTAAATATTGATTCAAATGATTTAATTTGCCGGTTATGGATTGTAGTAATTAGACTTATTACATAGCACTCCCACAAGGGAGTTTCAGTTCCGATTTTAGATTTTTCCTTATACTGTAAGTCTCCGTTTTCATTATCATACCGGTGCCTAAAATTCTATACAGTGATTTTACGTCAGATTTACACCTACAGATCAGAAAATGATGCAGGGGTTTCAAATATTAGGAGGTAGATGTTTAAGAAGTAAGTATCTATTATAGTAGCAATTGCAGTGCAAGATAATCCTATCCAGAGAAACACTCAAAGCCTTAAACAGAATGCGAGAGCTGATTCCTTAAATAAGGAAATATTGTCATGGTCAGAGCAGTAGTTTACTGGTTCAGCATTGATCAAATAAAATGTATGAAAACGGATTTTTTATTAAAAAACAAAATAATATTTTTCTTGAAATATTAAAGATATGAGAATAGATACAGACTTCCTTCCAAAGATTCAATAATCCTCATCTACACTTATCTGAAACTATACGGTTCTGCTATAAAGTTTTCAATCTATTTATAATCATTAAACATAAAAAATCCGTTTCGGCACGCCGCAAAGCGGAGGTAGATTTTACCGGTGCTAAGTGGGGGTTAAAATAAATTTCCACCTTAAAGTTAAGAAAAACTTCAAATTTACTCAATACGACAATGGTTGCATGTGAAAAACTTTCATGTTTAGCAAATGACAAACCCCATCTTACAATTCCAGCAAAATTTTGGTCATCCCTTGCCGTAGAGGTTGGTCATACCAAAACTTTTTTCAGACAAAAGTTGTAGGTAATGTTTAGAGGACTACTGATCACTTTAAACCGATTCGATACTGTGCGTATAAAGGAAGGTATGATTTTTTGTCTTCGAAACTGCATTTTTTCTACCTCTGGACCAATGGTTGGTTATATCAACACACTTTACTTAAATAATTTTAGGCCCTTATTGAAAGAATAGTAACTTCAAACAAATTTTAGATTTTACTTAATAAAATATTTATAGCAATATTTTGGTTTTTCGAAAAAAGCCCCGTTATTTCCACCCCCATGGTCCAATTTTGGCCGTTAACGAACTCAACCTAGATTTTAGGTCGAGTTATTTTCAGGGAACAATTTGAAAGTGATTGGCAAAAAATTACGGCAATTATTATGTCTACAAGAAATTGAAATATATATATATATATATATATATATATAAATATATATGCGGCCGAATCTTGTCCGACCGAGCTTTCCCTCAGCGGCAGTTGGGTCCTCACTATGTGGCAGTGGTGACTCCTAGAACCCAGCAGTGTCGGGTCGGCGTCGGTCGTCCTTCGTCGGCGCGGTTCCCCCCGAGCATTCCCACGCCGGACCGGCTACTGCTGCTGAGTCCGGCGGCCAGGGCGATTGAAGCCTGGCGAGCTGGAGCTGAAGCGGGAAGGTAGCGTCCGCGTCCAACAACTCCCTTGGCGAGCCGGCGAGGTCTGCTGCTCTGGCGGGGACCTCCCTGCACCGGGAGGTCCCACGTTGAGCCGACCAGGGACTTCTTCTTCTTCTTCTTCTTGGTCTTCTTCAGGTTGTGGTCGATGACACACGACGGAGTGAATTGTGTTCACTCTCGTGGTGAACGATCTTTTATGGAAGCCTGTGGTGGAGGGGCTGCAGCGCCGCTATGGTGGGAGAACTGCGCGGTAGTGATGCTTGGATCAGCGCGTCCGTATACTGTGCGCTAGTTCGCATCTGAGTTGCTATATCTTGTTCGGTCGCCGATATTAAATTAGGTATATATGTGGCAACAATATATATATAACATGTATAATATATATATAAAAATGTACACTTTTGAGCTAACTGTGGTTTTGGGGCCTGGGGGATGTGAAATGCGAAGAAATGTCGAAATTTTCCGGAAATCGAATCATTGTGCACATTACAATAGGTAGCTTTCTTGGAATCTACCTAATATACGAAATAATTCGAATTGCAAGTAACAGCCTATTATAATTTCTGTAAAATAGAAGAAATAATTAAAATATTAATTAAGGAAGAAAAATTAAATTTTTATTTAGAATGATTTAAAACAAATTTGTATTCTATTTTTTTGAGATTGCAATCTATCATCTTTTTATGATACTGAACTAGATTTTTAATTAGTTATAAGAAATATATTGTTTAGTAAATTATTGAATCTTTTGAAACATAATGAACTATGCTTTTAAAAATTATTAATTGTGGAAAACCTCCAATTTTTTTATTCCAACAGTTTCAATGAATAACGATAAATCAACAAAATTTCAGCATAAAATAAATATTATTTAATTAAAGGTAAAATTTCTTTTTAGTGAAAAAATAAATTGATTTTCAATTAGCCAACATATTCTAAATTACTGAATTGTAATGAAATTAGCATTTTAATTAAAAATATTTTGCAGCTATATAAATTTCTTTATTTAAGACAGTCATAATAAAAACAAAATAATAATTCATTATTTAAATAGAAATAATTATCGTTTAAATTCAACAAATTAAGATTTAAACCAAATTTAATGAATAAGACATAACCTTGTTTGACAATAAACGGCTTAAAAGTTTTATTTGCTTGAAAATTAGTTCTTAGTTCCATCTATTCCATTTCCCTTACGAGAATTCCTTACGTGCAGTCACTTTCATTAAAGATTTGCCCGTAAGCATCTCTTCTTAACAAACGGAAGAGAACATAAAGCAGCATCGAATCCTTGACTAGTAATAGGAAAGTTTTCGAAAATCTCTGCATTGTCGTTCAGCAAAGTTCGATGAACTTACTACTTGTGTAACTGAGGAACAGAAATTACAAGCTCGTAACTCACTCAAAATATTGAAAACCGTCTTTGTTAGTATTTTCATTTACTAGACAGGCTCTGTTTCTTCAAATACGCTTACCGGTTTGAAATTACATTATATTGATATGTTAACTATCGCTTTAATCTTCTTTAATTAAATATTCTAGTTGGTGAGAAAAAGTAGTACATTACTGGTAAAATGTGAACTGCATCCACTTTGTTTTAAAGAAACTTATATAAAAAAATTACTATCATATGACCCAATTTTCGTATGAGTATTAAAATTTAAATAAAAAAAATTTTGTATTTACTCAGAATTTTTCATTAGGGATAAAAAAAGAATAGTTATTGGTTTTTTTATTCTTTAGTTTTCTTTTTGTAACGCCTGAGGAGGGTACTGTATGCCGAAAGAGCTGTTGCAATTTTGAAATAAATTTTGGGAAAATCAAATAACATATTTCGTTTATAGTCTTTTTTCATTTATATTTATTGACCTCAGGAGTTGAGATGAATGTTTAATATTCATAATCCTTTTAACAAAAGTTAATTTTGATTTTTTTTTTGTTACGTAACAGTATAATCGGTAAGAGGAAGTGGAAATAGTAATGGAAAATAATTTTTACGTTTTCTTTTAGATATGACGTGGCTACTTGATATTTCTAGGAATGGCGCTATTTTTGAAGTACCTGCTATCACATATGCCTACAACCATTTGGCTATAAACTTAACAAATTATTCTTACCTAGGTACGGTTGAGATTCTACCAGTAATTGAATGAAATAATTATTATCATTTCCAGGTAAGGGGAATTTTCAGATAAATATTTCTTTACTTTCTAGACAAATATTTTAATCTTTAATGCCTCTAATCTGTAACAGTAGGTAATATTTGTATTTAAAGAAAACTGAAGTCTGAATTTTGATTTGAATATGTTAAAGAAATTATTTTATAAATTAATTTTTCACATCATAAAATAGGTTTTCATTTTTACAGCATGAATCATGACTGTTAGAAATTTGAAAGACTAATTGAATTATTTGGTTTTAACTTTTATATTCGTTAAAAATTTTACAAATATTCTAAAAAAAAGAATGGATTTTGTTATGCGCAGCTTAAGCCTTCAATTATTTAAAGTATTTTATTTATTTATTAACCAAAGTCTTATTTTTGTTTTTATGTGTTTATTGATATAAAAATTAGGGATATAATACTAACTTTAGTTATTTTTTAATTTCGTGGTTGTTTTTTCATTATATACTTCTGTAATTTTTATTAAATTTAAGCTAGTAAACCAAAGGACTGGAATAAAAAGGATTTCTAGTGTATATTTTATATCTTTATGTAACACAAATTTTCATTGTATATATTTATAAATTTATATTGTATAATTCACACACGCGCTCGCGCATCAATAATTTTATCAATAATCGAAAGGGACATCGAAAAAGGCAAGGAAATCTTTTTCTGTAGAAAATTTAATTTATATTTAATTTTCTGCAAGTTGTCTGTGAACAACGATTTGAAGATAGCCAAACTGAATATCGGCAAGGGACATAATTCAATTAATACCGCAACCCATCAAAATAGCTACCATATTAAACTATGAAATATTTCACCTGTGAAACGGCAGTAGTCCTATGTTCTTTGCAGCTATAAAAATTATGTTCACGCAAAATTTCAGCTCAATCGGTTAAGTAGTTTTTTCGTGAAAGAGTAACAGATTCACAGACACAAATCTTTGTACATAATATATAATAAATAACAGATAATTATTTTTGTTAATTATATTAAATAACATTTTATTGATTCAAAATGACTTTATTTTAATTCAGATTAAAATTAAATTATTGTCATATTCTGTAATAATTTTTGTCAGTTAAATTTTTATTTGAATAAATTCACACCTGATGTTTCTTTAATTGCATTAATTTACATTATCCTTAAGCAAATTTCATCTTGTAATTAGTTTTCACTTATTATCTATTAGTTTTTACTAATATTCGAAGTAAAGAGTTCTGATCAAAACTTGTAAAGCGACCTTTAAACGAATAATAATTACTGATCACATCCTGGGGAAATATTTCATATGATATATTAAGTCATTTACTGGAATCCGCTTTGAAATATTGAAATTATGATAGTAACTAAATCTTTTTGGTGTTATAGTTGTAAATTATCATAAAATTTAAAATCTTCAGTGTTGACATGTTAAATGATCCTGATATTTTAATTGCAAAGTTAATTTCCCTAAAACTTTGAATTATAATAAAACTTTTAAAAACAATTTATATTCAAAATTTTAAAACTTTATAGGACAAAATTGAATAATATACAAGAGTAATAAAATGATTTTTTCACTAAATAATAAAAAAATATCATCCTGTCATTAAATAAGTTAAGATGAGATAAGATGATTATCTCTTATGAGATAAGAAGATTTAAAATAAGTATTTTTAATGTGATAAGTTTAGATAAGATTAGTATAGTTTAATAATGTTACTTTTATACGGATTTGAATACCAGATCGTAGATACCGATGTTCTTTGATGGTTGGGTTTCAATTAACCACACATCTCAGGAATGGTCGACCTGAGACTGAACAAGACTACACTTCATTTACATTTATACATATTATCCTCATTCATCTTCTGAAGTAATACTTTACGGTAGTTCCAAACGCTAAACAGAAACAAAAAAATGAAATACACATATGTATTTCATTTTTGTTAGTCTTATTTGACGATTTGTTTTTAGTACAACAGTTGTACAAATCGTTCTTACAAGAAATAATACCGTGTGCATTATCATAGTCTATAAAAATATTAAGCCATGTGACTAGAAAACAACAATTGAAGTAAAATCACGTATCATTACGTAAATTGTTTGTTTTTATTCCTAATGTGTACTTTGCAGTCTGTTCAATTAGTAAACACTAAGTAACCATCCCCCCTCATAGCCCAGTGAGATAAGAATGATATGTATCACATGTAAATGAGGTGTAGTCTTGTACAGACTCAGGTTAACCATTCCTGAGACTTGTGGTTAATTGATCCCCAACCACCAAAGTTCACCGGTAATCACTGTCTAATATTCAAATCCGTACAAAAGTAACTGACTCTTGCTAAAAACTTCAGAACCTTGAAATGTGTGACTACAATTTTTTTATTTATCACATCCATTTTTAGAGGCTTAAAGAAATATTTAATAAATATAAAATCTGTTCTATTAGATTACTCTCAAAATTCGGCGAGATTTGCCTCTACTACTGTTTCAAATAATTTAACTTATCAAGCATATATATTCTCTCCGTATTTAGTGTAGTTTGATTATCATACTTCAACAGGTATGTACCACTGTTTACCAGTTTTTATGTACCAGGTTTTGTACCAGCGGAACTTTCGGATATAAAAGTTGTATTTAGAAAATACTATTTGTGATTTTTTTCTCATCACGAAATTTTTTGTAATCAAATTTGATGTTATGCTACTACCTCAAAATATCTGATCTGTTAATATTTTTAAATGGTTGAGTAATATTTTATTAAACATGCAAATTGTATAAAAATAACTTTTTCTGATATTTTGTAGTGGTATGAAAAGGACAATTGTAGAACCTTATAAAAAAAACTATTTAATCGCCTAAACTATTTTAATTGCCTTCAAACATGAGGGAAAATTCAAAATTTATTCGATGTCTTGTTTGTTTTAATTCTTTATTTCATTACTCCATAATAATTATCATTATAGTAGTATGTGGTAGTTATCGTGTTCAATAATTTTATGTGAAATTTCTAGAAAAAAATAGTATTTCATTTCTGAAAAATTAAAACCCTAAAAATAAAATACTTATCTAAATATAGCGGTTAATAGGATCCTCACACCTCACTAGTGGTGTTAACAACCCCGTTAGGATTACACTGTGAGCGCACGCACGTTTCTGTGTGGGTAAATGTGTTTATAGCTTGTACTTAAACTTACTTTTGTTTTTACGAGACAGGAAAATACAATTAATTCATTGTAGTTTACATTATAACTTTATAGAGCATAGTTTGTTATCTTTTACTAGATCCAATTTATTGAGGTTTGCTTGGCGATGGTAATTAAATAAATTAATTAATATTCTGTTTCTGAAATGAATTACCTTGTTTATCTAATCATATCAGTTCTACTATTTAGTTTATATGTAAAATGTAATTAATTATTAGCTTTATATGTAAATATAAATTTCCTGTTAGGAAATAAAAAAAAAACAAATAAATCCTCCGGGTTGGTCTAGTGCTAAACTTGTCATCGTAATTCAGCTGATTTCGAAGTCGAGGTTATCAGGTTCAAATCTTAATAAAGGTTAAGGCTTTTATTCGGATTTGAATACATCGTGGATAACGGTGTTCTTTGGTGGTTGGGTTTCAATTAACTGCACATTTCAGAAATGGTTTACCTGTGTTTATTTAAGAGTAAACTTTTACCGGTACAGTTACATTATACGGATAAGTCGCTAATGAATTAAATTGTTGATGCGACTATAAATAAAAGTTGCATTTATTGCGAAAAAAGATACAAGAGAAACCGTATTTTTGTTTTGTATCTTTTATCTCCTAATTAATCTTCTTTTTAGAGATGTATTAAATCTTTCATATGAAAGATTTAAAAACATGATAGATATAAAACAAGAAAAATATTTTTATTTACGTATTTTGCAAAACAAGGGATGGAAAGTAACAAGAGAGTTAATTAATTTATATATATATATAATAGAAAGTAAATATTTGTAGAAAATAACTATTCTGTTTTTTTTTTTTTAATTCTTTATCTGTAATCGCATCAACAATTATAATCATTACCGATCGACTTAAATATAATGTAATTATGACATGATCGTAAATGATAAACAATAAACACAAACAAAGCAAAACTGCTAAATTACATTCTTCATCTCATTATCAGACAGAAACCGCAAAAGTCTTTTTACGCATTCCTTCCGACCCAGGTCTAATTTTTGTCGAATAAATCGAAGATTGGTAAATCTATGAGCAAGCGGAGTACGAACAATTTTACATTGCATGCCTCATAGTTCTGCTGAAGAGAGCCAATTAGATGGGCGTGGGTAAGCCTAGTGTGTCCAATCCTCAGCCGAGTTAGGATGCCTTGGTGGTATTTTCTGTTGCTTGGATAAAAGGTTTCTCGAACACGTACTCCCGGATGCCATATAAGGCCGTGTGAGGTAATTGCAGCCAGAATTCATTCCACTGAGAACGTAGTTTAACACGGACTATTTTCAAAAAGTCGCTCACACAGGTTAATTCTACTCGAAGGTCACTTAGTACCGCTCTCTTGGTAGCCTCATAAGCTCGTTCGTTCCCGAGGATACCGCAATGGCCAGGGACACATACCAATGTGTACATACAGTCTTATTTATTCTTGAGAGGGTAAATTATTTGGACAATGAATTCAGATCGTCTGCGGCTCAAGCTTTTAAGTACACTAATAGAGTCGATAATTAGCAGGAAGCTGTCGTTGCTAAGGGTCTTGATAACTCTCAAGGCAGAGTAAATTGTGTAGACTTCGCAAAAGAACTCAGAGGAATAGGTACTACTAAGCTTATATATTATCCCGGTGTCAGGGAATATAATTGAATAGCCTCATCCATCGGCCGAGACAGAGCCATCTGTGGAGGTGTGAGTGCACCCATTGTACTTCATGACCATCTCGCGAAATTGGTCTCTACCAGTCTCTAGTGCTTAAAATGGGTCGCGTTTACGACTTCCAGATGATAAATATTCGATCTTTAGAGATGCCCGCAACCAAGGAGCGTCGCATCTTATTTCCTTTCCGAGAATCCTCCGAACAGGCAGATCTAGTTCCTTGAGATAGCGAAGCAGTCTGAGGTGAAAGATTGCGGTAAGGACTTTTTTCCATCGAATAGTAGAGTGCGATCGTGCCTGATTTTTTGCCATGAGTAGTTGGAGAGACGGGACTTGCTGATCGCGTACTTGATAGCCTGGTATTTCCTCCTGTAATGTATTGGAAGTTCATAGGATTCCACCATTAAACTTGTTATAAGGGTATTGGCAAATGTCCCTATTGATATGCGAATGCAGATTTTGTGCAAGGAGTCTAGTAGCCCCTTAATCTTTTCTCTTTTCTCTCCTTAATCTTTATACAGGATAGACCCGTATTCTAGCTTCGACTGAACAAAATTTCTATAGGTGTCAGAATGATGTGTTTGTCAGCACCCCAGTTCCAAGATGATATTAGCTGAAGGACATTAATTCTCTGATACATACAGCCTTAGTGTACTTAATGGGGCTCGAAAAAGCCATCTTGTCATCAAAAGATACTTAAAAGTTTAATCTCGTTTGTTCCCTTTATCTTATCTTCAGCTAAGTTTAATTTCACCGTGTTTAGGTATCCGTCTACCTGTCTATTGAAAACGATAAATCTAGACTTAGTTACCGACAATCTGAAACTACTTCATTGTGTCCATCTTTGCACTGAGTTCAGCAAATTCTGCATTATTTCCCTAGTAGTTTCAATTTCCTTATTTCTGCAGGTGATAGTGATATCGTCAGCGAAGATACTTCTTTTTACTGGCGAAGTGATCACATCAGCTATCGCATCAGTAGCCACCAAGAAGAGCACTACACTTTGCACAGATCCCTGAGTGACTGCATTTTTAATTTTAAAGACTTTTGAAAGTACCCCATTAGCTCTAACACGGATCATTCGTTTGCTCAAAAAATTAGCTACACAGTTCAAATATTCTATTCTATTCTGTTTTATTTATATAATTATAAAACATCAAAAGACGTAATAAATGGTATTCGATGGATTAAATTTTCTCCTATTGGAAGATGATTTTTTTTAATTAAACAATTTGTTTATTTATGAATAATCAATGAAAAGTATTTTTATTTTTATATAAAGCAGTAAAAGTTTTGATTTAATTTTCAAATTACCTTTTTTTCTTTAAATACTGTTTGTTTATTTTGAAATAATTCATAAATTTTCTATCACTTAAAAGTAACGTTTAATTAAATTTAACTAATTAACTTATTAGTTATAGATCCGGCTAAATCTGTAACTTTTTTAAATCTGTTAGTGAAAATTGAATAATGTAAAAATGTAAAAAAAACGTGTTTTTAAACTGATTTTATGGAAAAACAAATAGGAAATTAGTGCACAACTATTTTTAATTTAATGACTTACAAATAATAAGAATAATTATAAATAATAGCAATATATCTTTCTCAACAACTACAAAAACGAACATACATAATTAAGCAATTTTTATTTTAATCATCATATCAGAGTAAATATTTAACTAATTGTACACAAAATATGCAATAATTTTGTTTAAAAAAACATTTTTTACAAATATAATACTGATTAAACGCAAGCTTAATTAATAAATAAACATGTGTGTGTGTGTGTGTGCGCGCTCGCACGCGCTCCCGTTAATCTATTTTACTCTCAATCGTGTATAAAAATTCAAAACGAATCTGAATGAAATTCTAATTACATAGAGTTCAAATCCTGAATTAACATACAAATACTCATTAATTTACACATTTCCTGAGGGAACGGTTAAAATAAAAAACAAAATATATTTGTTCATAATTACATTTAAAACGTCTGAACCGATCCGAATAGAATTTGTTGGCTAATTTTATCCCTGTATTGTTTTTAAAAACCTTCACATATACCACTACATTGCAATATTTACGGTATAAATAGAATTTTTATAATTATATTATCTACTTTTCCAAGTAATTTATTTGTAATTTTTCTTTTATTCTCATAAGTAAAAAACATCAGTAAATTTTATTACTGCATGAATATTAATTATTCATATGAATAATTATAATCAAAATGACAAGGTCATTGTTACTAATAGTTTTTGAAAACTAATACCTAACTTATATAAACTTTCCCTGGATGAAGCTGAATAAATCAGATGAAAGATTACTATTCTAATAGCAGATAATTTAGCACTTATCTTACCCTGAATAAAATATTAGTTTGTTCCTCTATACAGAATCACTTCTTTGTTTGTTTTTCTTTTGTAATAAGTAGATACTTTGTACTCATAATTTCATATACTCTATTAAAAATTACACAAATAGAATAAAAAATATTATTACTTTGTTTAATACATAATCATTTAGTTTTTCGTCAAAATAAATTTCAATCTGAGGATTTTAGTCTAAAAGTTTGCGTTTAAGTAATTCCTGTAATCATCTGTGAGATTTATGAAATGATTTTGACAATATTAATTATTACAAACTTAACATATATATGCTAACGTGCTTTTAAAAAATAATTTTTTACCTGAACTAGAAAGTAACTTAAAGTAACATTATTTAATATTTATTTATTTTATTTACAGTATTTGCACGTTTACAAACTAAATCTATTAGAAACAGAATTTAATTCAACAACTCATATATATATATATATATATATATATATATATATATATATATATATTGTACAAAACACTTTAATATTGTACCGTCACAAACGTAACTTACCTACTTTATCTATTCCGATAATAACTTTTTCATTAATGTTAAATTTCTATTCATTCTACATCTTGGGAACGTCTTCATAATCTTAAAAGTTTTCCAATTTAATGTTGTAAAAGTTATATTCATACAGTCATGATAGGAAATTGTTCACTACAGACTGTCATATTAACTTGTGAAGTTTATAAAGTGCAATAGCAAAATAATTATTATTTTTAAACGTTAAAATACGTTTTTCTTTTAAAATATTGTTTTTTTTTTAATTTATTTATATTCGCATCAACAATTAAAGTCATTAGCAACTTAAATTAAAGTATTAAGTTGTATTAATAAGTATTAATAATTAAAGTATTAGTGTAATATAACTGTACCGGTAAATTTGTCTAGAGTAAACTCAGGTCGACTACTCCTGAGACGTGTGGTTAATTGAAATCCAACCACCAAAGAACACCGTTATCCACGATGTATTCAAATCCGAATAAAAGCCTACCTGTATTAGGATTTGAACCTGAGAACTTCGACTTCAAAATCAGCTGATTTACGACGACGAGTTTATCACTACACCAACCCGGTGGGTTATACAATACGTTCGTTGTTGTTATACATTTATTAATATTGCTTTTTTATTATTTTTTTATTTATTTCTTATTGGTGTATTAGTTGTTTTGATGATTGATTTCAGTCTTTAAATATTTGATTACTTAAGTTTAAAAGCTTGTGTTTTAAGTTGTTCCTGTAATTAACTTTGAGATTTATGAAATGATAAAGACTTATGTCTTTATCATTGTGTTTGAGATTTATGTCAATGGTAATTAATTTAAACTAAAACAGTTATCATTATATTTGTCTCTTCAATGTGTTTACTCTAGTCTTAATGTCAAATCTATATAACGTAATATAACTGCATAATTGAGATTATTTTTCATGATATACATTTAAAAAATAAAAGTTTTGAAGAAATAATATTCGTAAAAAAATATCTTTTTATAATAGTTCAAGAAAATGCAACTGCTTGTATTTTCTTTAAAAAAGAAAACAAAATTTTTTTAAAGTGAAACTTTACAAACTTGAAAAAAAAACCAATTGCCAACTATTTTTAAGGCGAACATCCAGCAGAATATTATGATCTAAGAAATATGAGTAATAAAATTTCAAACTGTTAGAAAATATAAAATAAAATTGATTAGAGGTTGTGAGGAAAGATAATAAAAATAATACATTTTATTTTTTTAATATAATATAGAAATAATACAATCCTTAAATTCATAGGTTGTAATGAATCAGGTATACCTTTGTACACAGGCGACGCATAAATTAATTGGCACGGAATTTAACGCATAATGACTGATAGCTGTAACGCTGTACATCACTCATTCTAAAAACATTTCCCCTGGTCAGTTTTCACACAATAAATTCTTTCCAGAATTTTTTTTTACTACCATTTTTGAAACATAAGAAGTGGCGACCGGTAACCGTCTAAAAGATGTTACCTCTATCGCACCCGTGTATCGCGGGGTAGGCTGCCCACCCTGACTCCAGTCCAATCCGAACCTACCATCGGGGTCCCCTCCGGATCATAGAGAAATCCCGACCACCTCTTCCGGACAGCCGAGATACCCCTCCTCAGTGGGGCTACCCTTCCAATCCTTCACAGGGTTACATCTAATATTAATTACAATACTACGAGAGATGGATCAAAAAATAAGTTACACCCTTTGCCGTGTTCTTGAACTGAAATGGATAAATTAATGTCTTGTGTTGGCAGCACTGGTTGTGTAGTTGTCTTCACGCTCGGTCAGCAGCAATTATGTACGAAATTCAGTACGTGTGTAGTGTCGTTGACGTGTCGTCTAGAGTTTTCGTCCAGCATAGAAGTGCGTTCAATAGTAAGATTTTTGTGGGCAAAAAATTACAATTGTTGTAAAATTCATCACCAGATTGTTGAGGTATATGGTAAGAATGCAATGTCACGCCCCATGATCACAAAATGTTGCCAAATGTTCAGAAACGGAAGAACACATGTGAGTGACGAATTGCGTGCTGAGCGTCCTTCAACTGCAAACACGAAAGGTAACGCGGAACGCGTGAATAAAATGATCTTGAATAACCGACGCATTAAAATTAGAGAGATTGCAAGTGAACTTAACATCGGTTATGATAGTATGTTTGCGATTACTTACAATCAGCTTGGTTACGTAAGATGTGTGCACGATAGGTGCCACATCTGTTGACTGACAATCACAAACATCAACGTTTTACGTTTGCTTTCTTTTCTTCAACTTTATTCCAGGATTGGTCCACAGTTTTTGAAACAAACCATCACAGGGGATGAGAGCTGGGTGCTTCATTACACTCCTGAGACTAATCGAGCATCACATAAATGGAGACACAAAAATTCGCCCCAGCTAAAAAAAGTGAAAACATTCCCACATGTTTGAAAGGTTTTTCTGACAGTCATTTTCGATTCTGAGGGAGTTTTTTTTATGGTGAATTTATGCACCGAGGGACAACAATCAATACCGAATATTACTGTGAAACTTTAAAAAAATTTCGTAAAGCCATTAAAGATCGAAAAACCTGAAGATTGAGCGTTAGGGTCGTTTTTCTTCATGAGAACGCTACTTCTGATTCAGCTCATGTGACAAAGGAGTTACTGCAAAAATTCAAATGGAACGTGCGGACCCATCCGCCTTACAGCCGGGTTTACGTACCGCCTTTGCGTGCCGATCTAAGATTTCGAATTAACGACGTTGCGGCAGAGGTAACGCCCGACTAGCTGGATACAGTCTGGAAGGAAATCGACTTCCATGTATATCGCATTACAAATGCGAAGTCATATGGAACCAAAGAAATATTGGGTGACAAGCTTGATGTTTTCTATTAAATGAGACCTGAACCGAAACTATAAGTTACCTCAATAAATGTTTGTATGGTTTTAAAATTGTCAAGTCATTTTTGAATCACTCGGTTTATTATAAAATTTATCTATTTTAAAATAATAAGAACGTGTAGTTCTAATTAAAGTATTGATTAGTTTAAGTATGAAAGTTAATTAATTTATAACTATTAAAAAAAAAATAATACTCTTAAAATTACTACACTCACAAATTTTCCAATAATTTGTGCTGTTATTTTTCAATAAATTATCTGAAAAATGTATAGTGTCACAAAAATATGAGGAACCATAAATTATACTAAAAGAACAGTAGAATATCATCTGGAGCAGGTTCCATTGGGTCTCTAGTACGCTTCCAATTTTGCGGCTACACTTTATACTAAACTGAAAGTAAACACGTAGTTGTTGTAAAGAACCACAATTGTCATGAAAACTTTTAAAAGCTCAAAGAACTTGAAAGTTCACATCGCAGAGTATCCATTTAAAATTACAGAAAGTCTTTCATACCAAATTTGTAATAATTTTAAAGTTTTTTTTCTGTTAATTTAGTTTTGCTAAAAACTTTTCTCGATATTTAATTGTTTTATGTTTAAAACATTTACTCTATAATTCATGTTAACATTATTTTAACTGGTCTTATCTAACATGTAAATTACCTGAATTTCAATTTTAACTTCACGCAGATATAACGTCATATATATATTTCCTGGCGACAAATATACGATAAATCCAGAAAAATGGGTACAAAAAACGAAATATTAAATTTTGCTTTATCTCCTGAATTTTATTTTATAAACTGAATTTTAACGGTGTAAATCAACACTTGCACAAATATTGGGAATACCTTTAAAAAATCTATGAAATAAATATTTGCAATAACTTTTATTATATTATTCTATAAATATTTCCTACAAAAATTTCCTTTTTTAATTTTTTAAATTCATATGCGTAAGTACATTCGGATATTTTTTTTATTTATTAAAAGTGGGTTTTATAAATAAAAAGGTTTTTATTAAAAGTAGTTTTTCTTAAAAACCCATAAAACAGTATAGTAAGAGCTAAATTTGTTGTTACTGTCGCCGCATGACTTCGACGGCACGTGGTACTTAATAACTTTGTAGTAGCCCTAAGAAGGGTTTTTGTCGTTAGCTCTCAGAAGAGCTGTTGGGTCCGGAAGTTGGTCTTCGACGAAGTTGGGGAGTTGCGGCTCGCCCATTGAAATCAGACCGGGCTTTCCTTCAGCGGCAGTTAGGCCCCCACCACAGCGTGGTAGTGGTGGTCCCCAGAGTCCCACATGTCGGGTCGGCGTCGGTCGTCTTTCGCCGGTGAGCCCGAGGCGGTTCTTCCCGAGCGATCCCACGCTGGTCCTTCTCCTGTTGCTGAGTCTGCCAGCCAGGGCGATTGAAGTCCGGCGAGCTGAAGCGGGAAGGTAGCGTCCGCGTCCATTGGGTCCCTCAGCGGGCCGGCCAGGCCGGCTGTAACGGCGGGGATATTGGCATCCGCCGGGAGGTTCCACGTTGAGGCGGCCAGGGAACTTCTGTTTTCTTCCATCTTCTTCGTCTTCTTCTTGGTCTTCTCCAAGTGGTGATCGACGATGAATTAAATATTCACTCTCGTGCACGCTCTTTTATTGGAGCCTGAGAGTGGTGAGTCCGCAGCGCCGCTATGGTGGGAGAACTTCGGAGTCATCTGCGCGGTGGGAGTGATGCTTTACCAGCGCGTTCGTATACTGTGCTCCCGCGGACATCTGAGCTGCTACAGCAGTCGTCCGCCGATATTAATTTAGGCATATATGTGGTAACAATATAAATGTTGAAAAATAAAGAAGACTAAACAAAATTCCTGAGCAATGTATTAAATGTATTTTGTGCAATTTTAGTAATAATGAACTTCGTGTATTGTAAATTTTGATTGATTTTTTTTTTCATTTAGCTGATAAATAATTTAGGAAAGCTTATTCACAATTTAAAATAATATGATAAATATTTTGTACAACGGTAAAATTGTTTGAAATTTAATTAAACTTTAAAGGTTTTTAAGAAAACCTTTTATTTAGTTATTTAATAATTAATTAAAAAAACAGGTAGTTTAATTATACCGCAAAATATTATAAATTACCTTTGTAAATATTAATTAATGATTGTTATGTAGATCATAAGAATAGATTTTCTACGCGGTGAGCCGTGTAATTAGAAAATACAATTAAAATATTGCAGATTTTAATTTTCTTCCTGCTGAATATTTATAATATTGATATTTCCTAGATACTGTCTTTTTTAATTCTTCATTATGAATATTATTTTTTTATCGTATATTCTAGTATCTAGTAATATTCCTGCTGGAGAGAAATTAAACCACGGGAAACTATCTTGCTATTAATTTTAATCTTCAAACCGGGGATAATTAATTTTTTTTTTAATTACTGAAATTTTTAATCATAATTTTTATATTTTTCACATTAGCGATTTTATAATACAATTAAAAACATTTTAATTTAAAAACAAAGAAACTGTATATATTTAAGTAAATACTGAAATTTTTATGAAAGCTATACTCTCCTGTCGTGCATATAAAACCAGTAGGATTTTACAAATTATTTTATATTTGTGGTTTTTTCAAACATGTTTATGACGCTATATTTCAACGAAATACTATTTTATCACATATTCATATTTGTATTTCAATAAATAAATGTATTCAAAAGTGTAAAAGCAGAAAAATGAAGTTTTAATAGTTCCTAGGAATTGTATTGATGAAATTCATATAAATCTGTATTTAACTCTCTAAGTTGTGGCTTATTTCTTTTTCTTTTTCTTTCTTCATGAACCGCAAACTTAGAATAATGTCTTAGTTACAATTACGTCATTGTGTTCACTGATTCTGTCATAACTAATGACTTTTTTTTTTTTTTATTTCCATAATTATTTTTGTTTTACTTTAATTTTATTTGAAATCTTAATACTTCTAAGACAATAATTGTTTGTTTTCATGACTATTTCCTCAGAATTTTAAGTTATTACGTATAATACCCAGCTCTTCTAATGGCTGCCCTAATTTCCCTGATTTCTTTTTTTATATTCCAGTGAAAAAAGAAAACATAGCCGATTGTTAAAAATAATGTGTATTATGCATATTTTAGTATATAATTTGATGACCAGGATAAGCTATTAGCTCCAAAACGAAATGGATTCCACTCCCTATTGTTCTGAATTAACTTTATTGACCTAAATGTATAAAAGAGCAGCTTGTTGTGAATGATGCTCTTAATATGTCAAAATGAACTCTTAAAATAGTATATTTGGCTAAATTAATATCGGTGAAAATTTTTTGAAAGAATGCAAAATATTTTATCCTTAATCTCAATAAATTAATTGTATATCATTTGATCGATGGGGGATATATGCAGTTGTTTAAGAACAATTCTCTAAGTTTTGAGCAATTGGAGGAACATGAAATGCAATTATTTCTTCTATTAGTGGTATGAACGGAATAAGTACAATAGTGAATAAAATGGTGTGGCTATTAAGGGTAAAATTAGAACCTACTGTAATGTATGAAATTTACTTATTAAAAAAGAGGTTCTGTTACTGCTAATTCATATCAAATGTGGATTGTTGAAACAATTTACCTTGATAAAAAATGTTTAACTTTCTTTTTAATATGTGCAGAGAAAGTTTCCAGATCTGTTGCAAGAAAAATAAATGATGATAATTTAACTGGTCAAGCTATTTTTAAAAAAATTTAAAATATCTAGAAAACAAAATTAAAGATAATATTTTTATTGAGTACTAATATTTAAAAATGTTGGTAAGAATAACCTGACAAAATTGAACTACATGAATTTTTTTTTGGGATCTTCTTGGTTATACTTCTTTTTTTTTGACTATTTGTCGGAAAACTTTAGTGCGGTAAATAAAAAGGACAGGGAAGGAAACATTTATTAAGGAAACTGATTGGAGATATAAGGTCTTGTTGAATATCAGCATAATTACAAGCTACATAGAGTATTTAATGATATGTAAAGAAAAGCTGGAGATTATCCACAAGAGAAGTTCAAAAGTTAAAAGATAGTTTTAAGATTTATAACGATTAAAAATGTCTAAGTTTAATGCAAATATCTTTTAACTGGATATATCTTAAAAATTATTTTCTTTCTATCCTTAAAAAAAAATTACGAAAAATTCTTAGATGACAAAGAAAAAATGGAGCAACTTTGGAAACGATACTCATAATAACATAAAAGTAAGTTGTCACATGGGATACGTTTTATTAAATTACGCTCTGCAGATATATATATTATCATTCAAATGGGACTTTCTTGAAATTGTGTACAAATGCTATTCTACACAGTGTCGCCGAATGGTTTCGATGGTACGTGGCACCATAGACCCTTATGGTAGCCCTGAAAAAATCTGTTTGGAGTGATGCCTCAAAAAGGGCCGATTTTGTGTTTTACAAGGTAGTCTGAGAAGGAATGATGGGTCGAAAGCTGGTCTGCAGCGATGTCGACGCGGCTGTAGTCGGGGAATTGTGGCTCGTCCACTGGAATCGGACCGAGATTCCCACCAGGTGTACTTGGATCCCCACTACAACGTGACAGTGGTGGTCTCCAGAGCCCCGCAGTGTCGGATCAGCGTCAGTTGTTTTCCGCCGGCGTGGCTGAGGCTGTTCTCCCCAATCGATCTCATCCTGGGCCGCCTCCTGCTGATGGGCCCGTTGATCGGCCGACCAGCCAGGGCGCTTGAAGCCCGGTAAACTGAGGTGGGGGAAGGTAGCACCCGCGCCCAGCAGGCCGGCCAGCCTGCTGCTTCGGCAGGGATGTTGGTTCTGGGAATGTCAGTCTCAGAAATCCGTCAAATACCAGGTTCCGCAGCAGGAGATCGAGAACGGAACCCTGAGGGCTTCCTCTGGTGACGGACTTTGCACAGCCAAGTCCGCATCTCTAAACAGAGCCGTACGGTTAGACAAATAGTCACGCACTACAGCCTGCAGGGCTACGGGAACATTGCGGCGTTCCAACTTATACAGGACAGTACTCCAACACAAGGAAGAAAATGCTGCCTCTATGTCAATAAAAATTAGAAAAAAAAAAGTAATTAAGTATTAAGTAATTAGAAAATGTAATTACTAAATGTAGAAGTGAGTTCATATCACCTTGTTTTTGAAGTTCACCCAGCCAGCCAGGGAAATTCTTTCTTCTTCTTCTTCTTCTTCTTCTCAAGGTGGTGGTGGGCGACTAATTAGCTCTCGCGTTACTGACACCGTACTTATACACGAAGGTTATTTTTTTTGAAGGTTCGATCGGTCACGAAATTAAAACCACAGTGAAAACAAAAAATTTTTATTTGTAATAAGTACTTACATACTTACGCTATTTCTGTAGATAGTCGCCACTCCGATTTAGACATTTGTCGTTGCGTAGTATCAACTTTCCAATACCCTAGTCATAGAAAGGAGCCGCCTGTGTTTTCAGGCATGATTCTAGGTTGGTCTGCAGCTCGATGTCTGTGCCAAAATGTTGTCCTCCTAGCCAGCGTTTCATGCGAGCAAAGAGTTGAAAATCGGATGGAGCCAAGTCCGGGCTGTATGGTGGGTGAGTAAGAATAAGCGGAGAGGAATGTTGTCATCAGGCATTGTCTTTCTCCATGTCAATGTTCGGCCGCACACTGCAGCTGTAAAAAAGAAGCTCCTGCAGCGTTTTCGTTGGGAAGTGTTTGATTATCAAGCATACAGCCCGGGCTTTGCTCCATTCGATTTTCACCTCTTTGCTCACATGAAACGCTGGCTAGGAGGACAACATTTTGGCACAGACATCGAGCTGCAGACAAGGGTAGGAACATGGCTGAAAACATAGGCGGCTCCGTTCTATGACGAGGTTATTGGAAAGTTGGTACCATGCTACGACAAATGTGTAAATCGAAGTGGCGACTATGTACAGAAATAGCGTAAGTATGTAAGTACTTATTACAAATAAAGAATTTTTTATTTTCACTGTGATTTTAATTTCGTGACCGATCGGACCTTGAAAAAAAAATAACCCTCGTAGACCAAGCGTGGTAAATTGTGTCCCTCGGTCACCTGGCTTGGTGGAGAGTGGTTCTTGTGCAGGAGCTAGGTATACTGTATTCTTTCTGATTTCTGAAGGGTTAGTGTCGCGCTCATTGATAACACAACAGTGTTTATTATAATTCTGCAAACACACTTTAATGTATTTAAAATGAAAACAGTTTATTATAATCTTTGTAAATATTTTATATAAATATATATATATATATATATATATTGAACTTTATAAAGAAGGATATATAAAGAGCTGGGACCTCCAGAATGTTCCTGGGGCTGTTGGACAAAGTTAAGGAACTGATACAGGACATCAAAATAAAAAAAAGGTCCACGAGGACAAATATTGTATCCTCTTCATTTTTGCTCTGCCCATCATTTTATTTTTACTTCCTTGTACGGAGTAAAGGAAGTATTGTGATCGCGAAAAATTTCGGTTTTAAGATTTCAACGGAAATATCCATTCTGGCCATCCCTGAATCCATTTTGACTAGTTTCGGCGTGATGTCTGTATTTATGCATGTATCTCGGATAACTCAAAAATTATTAGCCGTACAATGTTGAAATTTTGTATTTAAGACTGTTGTAAGATTTATTTGTGCACCTCCACTTTTGATTGCAATAGATTGAACCAAAAGTGTTAAAAAATTCCAGAATCTAAATAAAAATCAGGATTTTGGACTTTTTTCTTTACTGCAGTAATTAGCCCTCATTGAGAACTTGCACCACTGCCTCATTCCATCTTCACTTATTATTCCATCTCCATAAACCTCACAAAGTTCAGATGAATTTAAATTGGTTTCAGGTTTTTTGCCAGTCACAAAAATCTCACTGAATGCATCTCACAACTCGTGGAATTTTCTATTGAAGCGCACAAATTTTAATTCAAAACGAAAAAAGTAGAAAAATCACAGGCCACACTCTACGACAGCTTGGTGTGTACTGAGTGCAGAAACGTATTGACGCCAAGATAGCGGCTGTATCCCCAACCATCTCCACGCTAGGCAAAAACGTAAGTTACTTTCTAGACCGCCCTCGTATATTACACTATGTATGTAATTTTTCTGATATTAGTATTGATGCCAAATAAAAAAAAAGGAAGTGAAACTTCGACAATCAGAGTATCTGAGAAGAAAAGATTAGAAGCTTTTGAAATGTGGTGCTATAGGAGAATGTTAAAAATAAGACGGGTGGATAAAGTGACAAATGAAGAGGTATTGCGGCAAATAGATGAAGAAAGAAGCATTTGGAAAAATATAGTTAAAAGAAGAGACAGACTTATAGGCCACATACTAAGGCATCCTGGAATAGTCGCTTTAATATTGGAAGGACAGGTAGAAGGAAAAAATTGTGTAGGCAGGCCACGTTTGGAATATGTAAAACAAATTGTTAGGGATGTAGGATGTTGAGGGTATACTGAAATGAAACGACTAGCATTAGATAGGGAATCTTGGAGAGCTGCATCAAACCAGTCAAATGACTGAAGACAAAAAAAAAGCCAAATAAAAAAAAAACTTTATCCATTACAGCTAAAGTATTTTCCACTAAAAAATTCTCCAATTTTATCACGACTACCATAAAAGGATTGTATTGTATTTAGAGTGTATTTATGTATGTTTATTCCACCGTAGCAGCTCAACAGCTGAACAAATTTAGATCTGCTGGAATCCTTACGTTCCCGGAAATTTTATAGGCTATATAAATTTGTATATGTTGAAATAAATTTAAAAAATTTGATAAAAAATTTATACTATACACGAAACTGTCACCCGCAAACTCTTTAATTGCTCTGTATATTAAAGAGCCATGTTTTTCAGCAATATTTTTTTTTGGAAGTTGTGTTTTTTAATTTTTAATATTTATCTCTAGTTATGAAAAACTTACTACGGGTTCGTCAGAGGTACATACTTAAAAAAGGTGAGAACCCAGTTGTAGGACTTTCCCGCCACGCGGTTTTTTTGTGATGCACGACTTCACAACTTAATTTAAAATATTTATCATTTTATTTAAATATAATATCTTTCTTTATTTAATGCAATGATTCTAACTAAAGCGGGCCCGCGCATGCCGTATTGCATTCGGGCAAGTGCGGCAGTACTAACGGCCATTTTAAATACTTTTTTACACTTTAAGTCCTTTATTTAATTCTACCGCTCACCTGTGACGTTACAACATAGCAAACGGCTTCAGCAGCTGTACATCAGTTGTACACTAGCGCTCATTGAGAGAGGTGAGCTGCACTATACTCACTAAGCTACTAGTTTATTTAGAGCATTTTTTTGGAGTGAAGGTACAAATTTTCAAAATATTTTTTTTGAAATATTATTTTTTATTGTTAACAAATGTGTATAAGAAAAATAAGATATTAATTAGGTAATATCGAGATACTGAGGTGACTGACCAAGTTTGGTCAAAATCGGTCCAGTAGTTCTGGAAATATAAAGTGCGAAACACTAAACACACACACGAACGTACGTATTTTTTTTATTGATACTTATTATTTAATGGCACCCTTAATTCTTTACTTGCTTTCTTATTTAACCTTTTAAGAAAAAAATAAGTGAATAGTGTTTTAACAATTGAATAAATAGCGGTTGTGGTGTGATGGCTAATTAGTAATATGCATTTTCGATGGTTAGTCATAATGATCATGGAGAATTAATCGACCAAGGACCAAAAACCCAACGGAAAAAAGATTTACATAAACGGAATTTTTAATCTTCGTTTTATTCGGAATAAATTTCTTTTAACTTCTGTTATTTACTTAGTTATTATTACTTCTTTTATGGAGGGTAATCTTCTTAGATTCCTTACAACATCCAATCTTTTGTACATATGTTTTTTCTTCATGGCGGTCATACAGAATAACTTAAAAATTTTATATCAGTTTCCTTTTGTGACATTTTCTTGATTGCTAAGAGACAGATACGAAATAGTAGGTTTTTTCAAAGATGACAGGCTATTTTATTTTGGTATTAAATAAAAGAAGACAACCGTAAGTAGGCGCTATCTAATTCAGAGCAACCTTAGTCAATCTTCTGGAACACAAGTTCATAAAATACCTTTTTTAAATTTTAATCCTGTATATTTATTTCAATAAATAAATTGTTTTAAACACATATAAATTTATTTACATACCTTTAAAAAGATTTTAATTATTTTTTCTAGTGTTATGTTTTTTATAATTTTTTAATT
This sequence comes from Lycorma delicatula, assembly GCF_047948215.1. NCBI lineage: Eukaryota > Metazoa > Arthropoda > Insecta > Hemiptera > Fulgoridae > Lycorma > Lycorma delicatula. Next base: position 31,222,739 of record NC_134457.1, on the reverse strand, counting down.
TAAAATTAATTATGGTGTTAAATGCAATTTTGTCCTTTTAAATTTTATCTCTCTTATATGTTACTGCTCTTTTAATTCTCATAATTTTATTTTAAAATTAATTTAGAGAGCTAGGTTGATTAGATACAAAAATGTTTAATATCTAAATTAAAATAATATTTATTGCTCAATGAATAATATTTATGTTTAACATTTTCAAATAAAATAAAGTAAGTATTACACAGTAATAATTAACATTTATTCAGGTCTATTTACAAAATGAGTAGTCTCTTTTGCCGCTATTTAAAAGACATAGATTTCCAAAATTAATATAAATTATATCATTCAGTCACATTTCATGGGCCAACCTTTAAGAACCCTCTACCATGTCTTAAAATTTGTAATACTCACATTTCATACATCGAAACCAAGTGACGATAGCCCGACAAGTACGGATCAGTGATAACTTATTGACTCATTTAGATCACAAACACAAGTTTTTAATAATAATATTATACACACTATATGCAGTGTCATCTATAAAAAATATTAAGTCTTGCTTTTATACTTGCATAAATTTTATCTTACGTAAAATTTTATCTAAGATAAAAAGCTTATTTCAAAAGCTTCTAATCTTAGATTAGAAGCTTTTGAAATGGTTCTATAGGAGAATGTTAGAAATCAGACGGATGGATAAAGTGACAAATGAAGATGTGTTGCGGCGAATCGATGAAGAAAGCAGCATTTGGAAACATGTAGTCAAAAGAAGAAACAGACTTTAGGTCACATATTAAGACATCCTGGAATAGTTGCTTTAACATTGGAGGGACAGGTAGAAGAAATTGTGCAGGCAGGCAACATTTGGAATATGTAAAACAAATTGTTAGGGATGTAGGATGTAGGGGGTATAACGAAATGAAAGAACTATCACTACATAAGGAATCTTGTAGAGCTACATCAAACCAGTCAAATTACTAAAGATAAAAAAAAAATTGTATCTTACACTAACAGAAGGTTCCGCTATTGCGGATAGAGATGAATAACTGAACGCGTTTATCATTGTTCAAAAGTTACAAACCATTTTAAATTCGAACTAACAGAAAGCAAATCACCACCTAAAAATATATTAAAAAATTAAATGTAATGAGAAACTTTTAAAAGTATTTTGTATGGATTGAGAACCGAAACAATTTGTCAAAGGACGTGCACAGTCAAAATGAATTAAGCAAAGATATAGTATCCTCAAATCATCTAGAAAATTATAAATTCAACGACAGAAAGCGGTAAACTTTAATTAAAATAGGAAAAATAAAATTGTTTATAATGAGCATTATGTACAGAATATGCTCATATTGATACTGGTATCCAAACCACGCGCGGAGATTTTATATATACTTATGCAATATATATATATATATATATATATATATATATGATGAGGTTGGAATATTATGTTTTAACGTAAAAAAATATTGTTGAAAAAAAAATATTATGTTCAGTCGAAATTGTGGCTAATTTCCGGAATTAAAAAAAACCTGTTAATTCATCCACGTTACCATTTAAAATATCCCATTTTTTTTTTTTTTTTTTTTGCTAAAATTTACTAAATAGCCTTCCGAAATACACAGTTAGGGAAAACGTAATGAAACGTTATTTAAATAACGTAAAAAATATTTCCTTTCAATAGGCCGGAAGGCGAAGGTAGATTTCATCGGTGCTAAGTAGGGGAAAAAACATTTCCAACTTAAGAAAACTTAAGATTTACGTTAAGTTAAGAAAAACTTCAAATTTACTCAATATGACAATGGTTGGGTGTGAAAAATGTTTCACAGATCTAGCATACGACAAGCCTCATCTTCATACAATTCCAGCAACATTTGATCATCCATTCCCGTAAGAGTTTGTCATATAAAAAATTGTTTCAAACAAAAGTTTTAGGTAGTGTTTAGAGGACTAATGATCACTTTAAACCGATTCGATATTGTGCCTATCAAGGGAGGTATGATTTTTTTTTTGTCTTCGAAACAAAATTTTCTCCACTATCTGGACCAATGTGCTATCAATGTGCAAGGTGATATCAAAATACTTAACTTATATAAGTTTTAGGCCCTTATTCAAATAATAGCAGGAACTTTAAACGAATTCGATATTTTACTTAATAAGAAAGCTCCGATTTTTCCCATTAACGAATTCAACCGAGATTTTGGGTCGTTATATTTTGTGTATCAATTTGAAAGTGATTGGCCAAAAATTACGACAGTTATCGTGTCCACAAGAGAGTGAAATATATATATATATAAACTTTTGAACTGACGGTGGTTATAGGGTCTCGGGGATGAGAAACCCGAAGATATGTCGAAATTTTCCGGAAGTGAATCATGGTACCCATTACAGTAGGTAGCTTTCTTATGAAATCTTCCTAATAACAGAGAACACAATTTTGCACATTTTTCTTACTCTAGGAGATGGCTATAAACTAAAATTAAATGTGTAGTTTGAAGTATATTTCTTATTTTCAGCTTAAGATCTCTAATCTGGTATATTGCTCAATAATATTATGAAGAAAGACTTTCTTTTTCCTGTTTAGCCTCCGGTAACTACTGTTTAGATAATTCTTCAGAGGATGAAGGAGGATGATATGTATGAGTGTAAATGAAGTGTAGTCTTGTACATTCTCAGTTCGACCGTTCCTGAGATGAGTGGTTAATTGAAACCCAACCACCAAAGAACACCGGTATCCACGATCTAGTATTCAAATTCGTGTAAAAATAACTGGCATTACTACGACTTGAACGCTGTAACTCTCGACTTCCAAATCAGCTGATTTGTATGAAGAAAGACTAATATTTTTGAATTATAAGGTTTTTCGGGATCACAATACATTAATGGAGGAAACTTATCCCACAATGTAACTATTTCAAATTCATAAAAAAATATTTTTAACTGAATTTTAGTATTTGTAACATGTATGCTTTCCAATCTCAGTATGAGAATTTCAAACCAACTTTATTCAGTAGTTAATAAAATGTAATTTATATTTCATTTATTTTGAATGATTGAAATTTAATTCTTATCATTATTAAATATTTTTTATTTAATAGGCACTAATGAAATAAACTGTGTTCCCTAGAAAGTAATTATACATTTTAAAATGGATTTATAATTCCAGCAATCGAAAAGTTTTTTTTTATAGAGGATTTAAAAATTCACACTTTTTATCGATCCCGAAAAAACGTTTTTCAAAGAAAAATTTTTATTTATTTTTAGTATCTGATATAAAAACGCGTGAAACATAATTTAAAATGTTTTATGACAAAGTGGACTTCAAAGTGGTAATTACTTGAAAAAGTCTTTGATGTATTAAAACGTGTTTTACTGAAATCCAAGTTAAACTATTACTACTATTATTATTATTTTAATTTAACAAGTTAATTTTAACACATTAAAGGATAATAAGTTTTATGGCAATTGAAACCCACTTATTGTTAATGATAATGAGAACACTTAATGTTTAAAAGGTTTAAAATTAATTAACACAAATACAAAAATAATTAATATTCCTAGGAGAATTAAAATCTGTCAGTTTCATACAACAAGCTGTTTAATTAAAAAAGTTTCGAGAAAATTATATATATTTGATCAACATTGTTACCGTGACTGTACACCGTATATATTTGTTTTATTTAATCCTTTTTGTTATTGCGGATAAATATATTAAATTTTATTATTTTTATTATAAATTTTAACACTTATTCTCGCTGTTCGTTACAGTTTATTTCTTTATTATTTTAGTTTTTTTTTTTTTTATTTAATAGAGCTTCTCCTAAACTATAAACAATGAGAAAACAAATGGAATCACGTTCAACTCGTAGAAAAGATTACCTTCGAACGTAAAATTTATAAAGATTGGTTTGCAAAATATGATTAGGAAAGTTTGTTATACCGATATATGTAGTGTACCAAATAAAAGTTCTAAAAATTATGATTAATATTTTTGTTAGGCTTAATATCGTTACGTGTGATCATAATACCAAATTATAAGTTTAGTATCAAAAACAAATTAGCCAAATAAAAGGTTTAACCTTTGGCTTACAAGCAGGAATTCCTGGTGTATTGTAACTTTTGGTAGTAAAAGAAAACAAAAATATGTAAGCCAGATTTTTAGTTAATTTGAATTTAAAGTTTCTTTCTCCATGGAATAAAAGGTTACCATTGAGTGAGTTTTTTAATATTATGTGCATAATAGATGATGAAATGTATCAAATAAGTGGATCCATTAATCCGGATGGATTGAATAAAACGGCCCCTCTACATCGATGTAAAAGTGTCGTAGTCCCGTTTCTTGGTTTTAACTAGTTAGTATTGAGTTTATTAAAAAATGTTTCGATAAAAGTTGTAGAACGGAAAATTTTACATAAAAAACGTCTAGTAAAATGTTCGTAAGATTATATATAAACGTGAGAATGATCTGTTGTTTTCATCAAAAAAAAAAAAAAAAAAAAAAAAAAACTTGTTTTAGGTAGATTTCATAAGAAAGCTACCTATTGTAATGGGTACCATGGATCGACTTCCGGAAAATATTAATATATCTTCGCGATTCACATCCTCCAGACCCCAAAACCACCGTCAGCTCAAAAGTTTATTATTAGTAATAATTAATATATATATATATATTTCATTTTCTTGTGAACACGATAACTGCCATAATATTGCGACCCTTTCAAATTGTTTTCTAAAAATAACTCGATCCATAATCTTGTTCGAGTTTTTTAACGGCCAAAATCGGAAAATGGGGTGACTATTTCGAAAAAAAAAGTATTGCTAAAATTTTCTTATTAAGTAAAATATCGAATTCGTTTAAAGTTCTTACTATTATCTTTATAAGGGCCTAAAACGTATCTCGGTAAAGTTTTTTGATATAACCAACCATTGGCTCAGGGGGTGGAAAAAATGGGGTTTCGAAGACGAAAAACCTTATCTAACCTTATCTAAAACCCTTATCTTAAACCTTATCTAAATATTATCTTAATAGGCACAGTATTGAATCGGTTTAAGGTGGTCGTTAATCCTCTAAACATTACCTAAAACTTTTGCCTGAAACTTTTGCCTGAAAAAGCTTTTGATATGATCAACCGTTACGGCAAGAGATGTCCAAAATTTTTCTGGGATTGGAAGATGGGGCTTGTCGTATGCTAGATATGTGAAACTTTTTTCACATGCTACCATTGTCGTATTGAATAAATTTGAAGTTTTTCTTACCTTTAAGGTGGACATTTTTTTTATCCCCTACTTAGCACCGGTGAAATCTACCTCCGCCTTCCGGCGTCCCGAAAGGTTTTTTTTCTCATTTTAAACAATTAAACTTTTAAAAAGATAATGAAATCGAATGTTAATATTCAATAAAATACATATTTCTGGATATCTTCTGCCACCGGTTCCTCATATCTCTCCGCGTAGGCAGTTTGTAGAGCGGTACTTTTTATTGCGCTAGCTCGTTTATTTTTGATCTGATCGGAATGTGTTCAAAACACATTTGTGTAAATGTTTCGCTCCACATTTTTGACGGAATGATTTTTTTTGTCATATTAATATTTAACGACCTACAACTAAAAGAGTGAAAAAACATTGTTCTTAAAATTTATTTCGTTTTTAAACAAATGTCGTAATGGTAGTGAGGGTTCTGAATTTTAGTATGTTAATTGAGGCATGCTTAGCGACCTTTGTCACCTGGTCTCATCAATAGGAAAATTTTGGTCCTATATTCATGTTTTGAATCTAATGCTCCTACTCTATTTGTTGATTTTGTAGCTGCAATACAGTAAATTATATCATAAAAAATCTCAATCGAAACTTTTCTAGTGCAACTGTTTAGATTCAGAATTACCAGTTAATTATGATTATTTGAAAGTATTGATTAATATATATTTTTGGTTCATAAATAAATAAATATTATTGATCAATATAAATTATTATAAGTTTGTATCTCGTACCCTTCAAGATACAAATCCCAAATAAAATATCTAATAACGACAAATATTTTTAGAATGTAGTTTTTATTAAATTTATTATTATCTTCTATAAAATTATTTTCAAACGATAAATAAAAATAGTTATTCGTTAAATTTAACTAATCTTGAAAGATACTCCCTTGTATTTCTGTAACGTTGAATAAGTTTTATGATAAAACTATAAATTACCCAACTGAAAGTGATATTATAACAGGATTTAATTTTTTTCTTATTTATAAAAATTAAGCAAACGATTGTCTTCAATCTTTGTGATGTTACCAAAATATAAAAGTATAAATGAAAGGAGACAAAAAATTGACCAAGTAATGAAAAAAAGATCATTCTAGATTTGTGACCGTGTATATATATATATATATATATATATATATATGCTGGCAAATGTGAACAGACATTGCCAGAGGATTTTATTAAAGAAGTTTTCTCTTTTCAGTATCTCTCTCTTTTTCTCATCATCACTCTTTCTATTTTACTCTATCTTTCCTCATTTCATGAGGTTAAGCAATAGAGAGGATTGTAAGCGACGACCAGATATCAAGAAAGCACTGCTTTATATACGCTCATCAAGGTATCAAGGACAGAATCAATAGTTTGCAACGAGTCCGACTCTAACAAATTGTGTTCAGTGACATCCCTTCTGTTTGCACTTGACTCTTATTTACTTACTTCAATCTAATGTAAAAGAAGCTTGATTTCAGTTTCTTTCATTCGCTTCTACGTTTAAAAAGAGAAAAAAATAATAACTATAAGATGAAAACCTAAAAATCCTTTTTTATTTCTCTAAATAATTAATACAAAATCAAAAGTAAACCTTTAGATTAAAAATTTATTTCAAAGTATACTTCAACCCAACTCTTTTGCCAATAATTCAAAATACTAAAATTTTTTATTGTAAAAAAAAGCAAAATAAATTTTATTAGCTATGATTTCAATTATGTTTGTTAATCACAATTAAAGCCTTTTAAAATTCACAATTGATCATGATTTAACTCTTAAAGTTACTTACCAAAACTTTCCACTTCAGTTAAGATCAGGATACTCGGGTGTCTTGCTCCCGAATAAACCAGACCTGAAATTCTCCCTGAACTCTCACAAATAAAAGTTTTTACCCAAAAATTTCTCTCACTCTATCGTTCTCTATTCTGCAAAGTTGTTATCCTTTAGGAGAAGGTCATTTTACCATTTCATACCTATCTTTGTTGAGTGCGGACGCATATTTCTCGCATAATTTTCGTCTATAAGCTTATTTCTGACTACGATTGCAAACATAATAAAATATATTATTTCTTGCGTTTTAATATTCCAAGTTTATATCGGTAAAATTGTGTTTTGTCGATAAATATTTTCGTGTTATTGCAAGCCAGGAGATTGCAACCTCTAATGCTGTTAAGTACGCGATTATTCTTTTTGGTCAGTCGGTTTCCCGGCAGCCTGGAAAGGTGTCCGATGAATTTCATTCGTCTTTTCCTTATGTCAGTTTCGATATTAGCGTATGTTTCAACAATTTTGTTCGGTTGTAATCGATATCCTTCTTCAGTATGTCTCGGTTCCACGGTCCCAATATTTTCCCTTTATATATATATATAATTTTTTATGTTGGTTCTTATAGTTTTAAATTAGCTATAAACAGACTTCTCAACTTAAAAAAAAAAATCGCTTTAAAATAGTACAGTCTTGAAAAAATTAATGTGAACAAGAGTATATTTAAAAAAATAATTAACTTTATTACTTATAAAGAATATACAGTTTATTTCAGTATTTTTTAGTATTTAGTATGGCCTTCTTGCTCTGTAATAACATTTTAATTCTTTTAGGTATTGAATCTATAAGTTTTTTACATATTTCTTTAATTTCTTGATCGTGAAACCACATGTTTATCACAGTACAAATCATCTTCTCTTTGATAGTGCTGTCCATTTTTCTCAGTATTTTATTTTATTCACAAATTTTCAATTTGGGGGTCTCGTGAATTTCCAGGCCAGTCCAAACAGGAATCCCCTTTTTGAGACGTGTTGAGATTAACTTTCTTTGATGAGGGGCAGGGCTCCAAATCTTGTTGAAAAACAGCGTTTTCAATTCCAAGTAAATCTGCAACTTTAAAGTTCTAGTAAAGCCCTATTTTCCAATAATGGGATGTACTTTTCAGTATTCATCGTCCAGAAATGGGTACTAAAGTTTTAGGTCCAAAGTAGGTGAAGCAACTCCAAAACATCCTCTTAAAGGATGCTTTACAACTTGTTTGACATATTTTGATAAGCGAAACTCGCTTATCATTGATTTTTGGGACACGTAAGACTCTTTCACCCTGAACTAGAAAATGACTCTCGTCAGGCAAAAATGACTTTTTTCCAAGTTTCAGCATTCCAGTTTTTGTATTTTTTGGCCGAAAGAAACCTTTTCTTCTTCGTGGTGTCCGTAATAAGTAGAAATTTCTTACACGTCTTCTTGCCTAGCGACCACTTTCCAGAAGTCTTCTGCGTACAGTAGAATTGTGAATTTTCACAGTTGGTTGTAACTCAAAATTATTTTTATGAGGATTAATTCTACTTATTTTACGTAAAACAGCATCATAGTTTAATGTGGTTTTACGTTTCCTTCCACAGCGACCTTTTCGTTGAGGTGAAATTGTACCCATCTCAAGTTTTTGTCTAATTATGGTATAAAGTACACCTAAAGTTACACTCTGCTGCTATCTGTCTTTGAGATATAAAAGTATGTTCATTAAGTGTTACTACCTTGCTTCTATTCTTAGGGGTTAAATCCATATGGCTACTTTTCTAAATTTATTAACAAAATTACAAGAAGATCACTTACATTCGAAGATACCAAAAGAAAATAGGTAAGCAACTTATCCTCTCAAAACTAATTGTGGACAACATCTTCCTGAACACTCTGTATATCAAAGATAAAAAAAATATGTAAAGTAATACCCTTGAGTAATAATAAATAGAAATAAGCATAAATGAAATAAATATTTACAAAATCTACGGTCAAACATTACATTGCAAGATTGTAATATTCTTCTTTCATTTTCCTGTTTAGCCTCCGGTAAGTACCGTTCAGATAATACCAGAGGATGAATGAGGATGATATGTATGAGTGTAAATGAAGTGTAGTCTTGTACATTCTCAGTTCGACCATTCCTGAGTTGTGTGGTTAATTGAAATCCAACCACCAAAGAACACCGGTATCCACGATCTAGCATTCAAATCCGTTTAAAAATAACTGGCTTTACTAGGACTTGAATGCTGGAACTCTCGACTTCCAAATCTGCTGATTTGGGAAGACGCGTTCACCACTAGACCAACCCGGTTGGTTAAGGTGGTAATATTAAAATAAAATAAATACACATTAAAATGTAGGTAAATAATTAATAATAATGAAAAAATTAAACCACCAGGTTAGTTTACTGGTTAAACTCGTCACCGTAAACTCAGGTAATTATTGAAGTCGAGACTTCAAAGGTTAGAGTCCTTGTAAAGGTAGTAGTTGTTTTTAGATGGATTTGAATGCTAGACTGTGGATACCGGTGTTCTTTGATGAATGGATTTCAATTAACCACACGTCTCAGGAGTGGTCAACCTAAGTGTTGAATACTACATGATTAACTAACTATACATTTACATTTTTACCTTGCAAAGCAAAATTTACCATTTATTACATTTTGTAAATACTACTTTAAAAGATTTACTAATGAATTTATGAACTAAATTTTTGTTTCGTTTAAATTTATTTCGTTTTTATTAATTTTCATAATTATTGATTTATTAAATATTTTAATATATTTTTTCTATGGTAGTATTATACAAATTAAAATACGCAGCTTGGAATGTTAGTCATTATGAAATAGATTCATTATGATACAGGTGTTCAACTAAACAAAAACCTACATTTTTTAACCACTGACCAATCAAAGAAGCGGGTATTGTTTAACGTATCTGCTGTTTTTTTAGGTTGATTTTAATCCGATTTAGTAGTTAGCAAGCAAGGTTAATTTAAAAGTACACCGACAATAACTAAGTTTCTGTATTACACTTTTTATCTTTTTATTAATGATGTCTGATTCTGAAGAAGAAATATCTTTATCTACGATCGATATTAAAGAAAAGGCAGAACTTATCACTAATAACCTATCGCTACAAAATGTATTCTTTAATGTATTTTTTGAAAAGATTAAAAAAATATTTCATGTGCAACGTATTCTATCATCGATTTAAATCAATAATCCCAAAATTTTCTCAGGTGTAGAAAAAAAACGGTATACAACCCTCTGTAATCGCCATTAATGTACTCTCGCGAAGTTTACCACACCTGCTAAGGCTTGTGTCGTAACTTACTTTGCACTGGTGCATTAATGGCTATCATTATAGGCTCGTTGCATAATGTACTCTTTAAGTACTATTATTATTTCGCCTTGACGATTTATTTACGCTTAAACTTTACATTTTACCATGCTTGTATTCTAACAACGGTTTTTCAATAATTTTACCGAATTCCACAATATGAATACACACACACATATATATATATATATATATATATATATATATATAAATTTTTTTTTAATTCCTCTTTCCGGAAACTTTATCAAATCGAGCTACATAAGTTTCGAGGAAATTTGATTTTTCGGTTTTTGTAAAACCAATATAACGTATAATCTAAATAACAATATTTTTATTTTAATTTTAATTATCTACATGATAACTACTTGGTCAACTGATGAAATTAAATTGATATTTATTTCCGAAAATCTGTTCGGTATTCGTGAGTTAAAGATGTAAAATGAAATCAATCCCTGTAAACAAGTTACTCTTCTCTTAGTACAGTGGTTCCCAAACTTTTCCGAGTCGCGGCGATCTTTTTAAATTAAAATTTTTCCATCGCGCCCTACCCTATGAAAAAGTATGCCTACTCGGGAAAGTAAGAGATGAAAATAAATAAAACTCGCGTATCTTCATTATTTTTTAACTTTATTAACATTAAATTAACAATTATAAATGTCTTGGTTCAATTAATTATGAAGCTTTTACAATAATTCACGACGCCCTTATGAAGCGGCCGGGGCGCATAGTTTGGGAATACTGTCTTAGTGTATTGATTAGAAATGATCAATAGAAAAAACTTTCTTAAATAGTTAATGCTATTTTTTTAAGCAAATAATAACTCATATTTAATATGTAAATTTTTAAGATTTTCATCTTTTAAGTAAAGAATAAAGCAATTTGCAAGGAAAAATGTATGGTTCAACCAGTCATATTTTAAATGAGTTAATAGTAACTAATCGCGGCTGGAGTACGTAATCAAATGTATTCCCTCAAACCAAAAATGCAGTATGAGAGTAATCCGTAAACAAATGTACAATAAACCATTCTAACCTTGATATAAGAAAAAATATATTTAAGAATCCTAAAATTGTAAAAGAGCTTCCTAACCTTTTGAACCAAATTATTTAAATCTGTAGCCTGGAGGTAAAAGACAGCATCTCCATTTATATAATTTTACAGTAGAACTCTTTGAATTTTTGAAATTCGCTTTTTCTAATTTCCTTAGCTCATCACTATCCTTCCATCATAACTTTTTCTACTAAAATACCTTATTTAAGTCTACTTTAAATGATGTTATTGCACATTTATTAATTTTTGTTTTATATTTATAAAAACGGAAATGGTGTTTTATACCTCTATGTGCTTAACAATTTTTTTTTTAATGAATTCTAACGTCATGTCCAGTTATTTGCAAAAGAAAAGGCGTCTGAAGAAAATTATGTTTAATTTGCAAAAAAATATTTTATTAAAAAATATCATTCATGAAATATAGTATTTGTGCAACAGAACCTCCTGATTGTTTTATCCAAGAGGCAACAATTGTAACACTGTTACAATGAAAAGAAAAAGTAATTAAAAGACCTGAATTATTATAAAATTATTTTGCTCATATAAAAAGATGTAATACAAAAAGTGTAATATCTTCTCTTACACATCTCCGTTGTCATGAGTTCCAGTTAATATGTTTATTCTTCGCTCCGTACAATTCAACGGCACCATTCTAAAATTTATTCGCTTGTGTTCTAACAGAATGAGTTTCTCTGAAGGAATAGAATTAAAATGAAATTAATAATTTTTATGATATAAAGAGGATAGGAGATAGCGTTTTTGTTGTTCATTTTGTACTATTGATTCCTCTGAAATTACCAAATTCAGTTTAATCAGGTACTGATTCCATTTTTTATTTCCTATTCTATTTAATCAATTTTAGACGTAAATAATGAGAACTACATGCGTTTATTTGAAATAAATTCGAATTTGAAATAGGATTTATTAAGAAAGGCATTGTAATTTAGAGATCGATCGGGTTCACATGATAGTTCTTAGAGAATACGGCTCTAATATTCGTTTTTCCAGCTTCTGTTGCACAAAATTTAATACCTACATAATCACAGTACTTTATTTAAAAGTTTCAGTGCCATTACCGGCTTTCAGACAACGACATATGTCACTAGGGTTCACATTTTCCGCTGTTACAAATTCAATTTTAGACGTACTCAACTACCCAACGTTGGCGACTGACGGAAAACGAGAGTGGTTTTACGAGTTTTGGAATTTTAGCAGTAAGGAAATGCAACCTCAAGATGGCAGCATGTATGCTTTGTGCGACATTTTGTTTCCCCTTTATGATCCAATGTCCATCACATTTCAGTCTCATGTCATATGATTAAATTAAAAAAAATAAAAAATTAACTGGTTTGGGAAAGTGTATTAAATTTTACAGTTCAATTAGAAAATAAATTTTGTTTTTGTTTTTCTATTTAATCGCCTATTTAATCGGGAATAGGCGTTATATTATATTTTTTATATAATTACGATATACAAATTAAAGTAAAGAAAAACTACCAATTTAATCAATACGACAATGGTTGCATGTGAAAGAAAGTTTCACATGGTTAGCACACAAAAGGCCCCATCTTCTTACAACTTCAAAAAACATTGAGGTCATTCTTTGCCGTAAGGGTTGATTATATCAAAAATTATTACAGAAAAGATTTTTAGGTAATGTTTAGAGAACTAACGACCATTTTAAACCGATTCGATACTGTGTCGATTAAGGGAGGTTTGATATTTTTTGTCTTCAAAACCCCATTTTTTCCACCCCTTGGGTCAAGGATTGGTGATATAAAAAGTTTACTTATATAAGTTTTAGGCCCTTATTTAAAGAATAGTAGGAACTTTAAACTAATTCGATATTTTCTTAATAAAAAGGTTATAGCAATATCTTCTTTTTTTTAAAAAAAAAAAGCCCCCCCTCCCCAATTTCTACCCTCATGGTCCAATTTTGCTATTAACATTGGCGCAAATTTACGGCAGTTATCGTGTCAACAAGAAGGTGAAATATATAAATTGATATATATTTATATATATATATATATATATATATATATATATATAATATATAAACTTTTGAACTGACGGTGATTTTGGGATCTGGAGGATGTGAAACAAGAAGATAAGTCGAAATTTTGCTGAAGTCGAATCATGGTACACATTACAATAGGTAGCTTTCTTATGAAATCTACCCAAAATTGACAGGTTATCGTTGGAAGTATGCAGGAGGATTTTTTTAGGCGGATCGGTGAAATTTTCTTGACAATTTCACAATAATGTACCTTTTTACGGAGGGAGAAACCTTTCATAGGCACCATGTGGTTTGGAAACCAATGTGTGGACTTATAAACCCTTCTACATTATAAAGAATGCCGGGTCCACCTTATCGTATTATCACAGCATCCATGGTCGTGTCTCCATTCGCATCTCTATTGCTGGCACCAAATTTTGAACACATCGGGATCTTGCAGTTTATTATTGTTATTTTTTTTTTACCACGATCTCGGGGCCGGGGACCTGCCAAAGGGTGATTCAGAGGAAGTTAATCACCCCTAAACTTTTTTTGCTAGCGTTGTTCGGATGATCTTAACACAATAATGTCTTCCCCGTTACTATCTATAAAAATCCATGTAATTCTCTTGATGACCCTACTGTACGATAAATATTTCGAAAAATGATTTTATTTTTATCTTAGGTGATTTATTAAAAACATTTACTGAGATATATTTAAGTTTTTAATTTTACTTATTTTATGTTGTTTAATTTATTTTTCTGACTGTACTATTTTATTTAAATAAACTTTACAAAAAAAAAGTAACAAATTTATTTTATGTTAGACAATTTTTTAATTAAAAATAAACTGTTAGAATTTTTAATATTCCTTTTACTTTTTTAGAAAACATTTAGGTTTAAATATTTTATATTGTCTAACAAGCTATCTATTTTTACATAGCATTGTAAAGCACGTGGTGGAATTTTAAAGAAATATATTATTTAAATATATATATACTATCTAAAGATAATGTTTTATAATTTAGTTATTTCTCACTCAATGTAGATAAAGTTATTATACCTCCTATCTGTTACCGTTAATTAATGTCTTGAGGAACTAGATACATCTTCTTACACTTACTGTTTGTGAACTACTGAAGTGATTTATAATTTAATTAGTCAGAAATAAGTCATAACTAATTTGTTATTTAAGAAAATTTTCCAAACAACATGGATGAAAGACTTAATAATTTTAATGGAATCTTTTTTTTAAAATATATATATATTTTGATAAAATACAATGTTTCATACTAATTTATGTTTCATTTGAAATAAATGTTGATAACATTTTCAAACTGCCCCTTCAAGTTGGTAAAGCAGTCAATATTCTGAACTCTTCATCGATTAGTTTAAGGTTCAATTCCCGAAAAGAGTTGATTATTTTTTTCTACTATTTTATTCATAAATATTATTTTTTCATAAAAGTAAACTTGTTAATGGATATTCAAGTTTGTAATGAAATATAAAACTTTTATTTATATATATATAAACGTTAATTTTTACTTTAAAATTTTTCACTTTAAGATTTGTTTGTAATTACTCAAGTTTCGTTAAAAAATAATTATTTTTTCTAAATCATATTGCATCTCTTCATATGTAAATAATCTGTGTCAAAGAAAAATAATAGCTGTAATTTTTAATTGTTATGGATGAGAAAATACATTTTTCAGGAGTATTATTAATTAACAAATTCAAGGTATTTTATTTTTCTTAATATACAAGACAATAATTTATAATTTTATTAATGAACATATAAGTGGTAATGGATGGTTTAACCTCTTTAATACAAATAGCAATTGCTACATTAAGACTAATAACACTAAATACTTGTCCTAGCTGAGAGTAACGGCATGTTAGAATTTATGAACCGTTGGTGCTATAACTCAAAAGGATGTTGGCAGCCAGTTATGGTATACTAGTCATTCTCAAATCGGTATATGCATTGTCATAAATTATATGTATTCTAGATGAATGGATTCCAGTGTAAAGACATTGGAATGATAATGCATCACGTCACCCAGTCAATAAAATATTGTATACCATAAAATAATTATACAGGGTTATCATAAAAGAATGGTGCGGTTTTAAACATGGTTTAAATTAAAACAGAATTACTTACAGTTTATGTTTTTTATTTTTCAAATTTGTCGTCTTAAACATCTTTTTACATAATTAATAAATTTCAATATGTGCGCCCTTAGTCGCTCGATAAATGTCCAAACGATACTCAACTTCTCTCCAAACATTAGTTAACATTTCTTCGTTAATGGTTGTCATTGCTTAATTAATCCTGTTTTTTAAGTGGTTTAGGTCGCGAATTTTTTAATAATAATTGGTTAACATGTCAAGATACACAACTCCATTAATTGTTTTTTTCAGCAAAGAAGAAAGACCCTATTACACGATTTTTCATCACACCACACCAAACATTAGCTTTAGGCGAATCGCGTCGTTGTTTATCAATAATTGTGTGTGGGTTTTCACAGCCCCATATTCGTGAATTGCATCTGTTACCACATCCATTCACATGGAATGTAGCTTCGTGTGTAAAAATTATATCATCTAAAAATGATTCGTTATCACTTATTCTGTCCAACATTTCATCAGCGAAATTATAACGTTTTACACTATCATCAGGTTTCAATTCCTGCAGTATCTGGATTTTATAAGCGTGTAATCTCAGTTTTTTATGTAAAACTTTGTGAACTGTTGATTTTGGAATACCTAATTCGACGCTTCGACGGGGGATGGACTTCCCAGGACTTCTAATTGCCGATTGTCTAATTAGTTCAACCGTTTCGTCTGATACACTTGGTCTGCCGGTTGTTTCTGTTTCCTAACTGATCCGGTTTCTTCGAATTGTTTGAACCAACGTGTTATGTTATTTTTGTGTGGTGGAAAAAATTCTCTTTTGTATGTAATTTCTGTTTATTATTATGATTGACATTTATGATTATTTGTTTGTTATTTACATGTAATATTATTATCGTTTACCATTATTATTTTTTTATTTTTTTCTGAATTTTTATGGGCATCGACTGCTAAGGTCATTAGCCCTCGTCACAATCTTTAAAAGAAACTACTATCACCATGTGGATCGTCATATGTAAGGGTGTAAAGGGCCCTAACATTTAATTTGAAAAGCACAAACTACACAAAACATTTAAGACATAAAGACAAGGACAATCACAAACACTTATGGGGTGTAAAGGGCCCCAATATTAAAATTTGAGATAGGTTCCCAAAAGACCATTAAATTAAAATTAAAATTAAAACTTATCCTACCATATCTTTCTTTCTTTCATCTACGAGTCTCATTTATAGTTTGTTTAAGCACCCTCGGGGCGACCAGAACCGCCGTTGAGCAGTATATCAGTCGCGCCAGGGTGCCGTGGCAGTTGAATCCTTCTTATAAACAGGCTATAGGCATGCACAGCGTACACCCGCCGCCTCGCGCCCTCAATCCACCCTTGAGGGTCCCCCATGCCATCATCGGACACATCCCGACTCAATGCACTTGAATGCAGGTGAGCCAAAATGGCCTAGGCAAGAGGGCTACCTCCCGTCACTATACGTGCCACGTTTCAAGACTCCCTTATGTATATATGCATACATTTAAAATTAAAATTAAACTTATCAATACCATTTTTTCTTTATATATATAAAAACTACCGCTTAGAGTTTCTTTTGTCACAGCTATAAACTTTCATTTTTATAGACTTTTAAGAAGTCCACTGGCGTGTAAAAATGCAACTATATTTTCTTCATTTCCATTATCCAGATCAGCAGTAATATTATTTCTAAAACGGAACCTCTTTCTGAGGTCCTCATATATGGTACACTCTTCTATAAGATGCTTGATTGTCAGTGTTTTATTACAAACACCGCACATTGGTCTCACTTCGCCGGTTAACAAATATAAATTTTTTAATCGCGTATGACCGATTCTAAGTCTGGTCACCGCTACTTGTTCACGGCGAGTCAACTTATAGTCGCTTTTCCATTTATAAGGAGAAGATTTTACTGTATTTAATTTTGTATTTAATCCCCTCCATTCAGCATTCCACTTGTTTTTTACTATGTTTGTTAGACGGTTTTTAACATCTGCCACTCTTACAGGAAATGCATCCAAAACATCGCAGACTGTTGCCTTTCTGGCAGCTTCGTCTGCGATTTCATTATCTGTAATACCAGCATGCTCCGGAGTCCATACAAATACGCATCGCTGTCCTCGTTGTTTTAGTACGTATAAAATGGACAGGATGTTTGCAATTAGGACATCCTTAATGTTCTTGTTCCGAATTGCGACGAGTGCACTTAATGAATCGGAACATATTAGCACTCTCTCTTCGCAATAGTGTTCAGTGTAGCGAAGAGCTTGCTGAATTGCAGTGAGTTCTGCCGTGTAGACACTGGCCACATCTGGCAGTCTCCAAAAGTGGGCTTCTTCATTTACATATATCGAGCATCCAACACCATGTTCGGTTTTAGAACCGTCAATATAAATTCTAATATGTTCTTCGTAACTACTGACGGTTGCCAAAAATTCCTGCTGGATGATCACTGCTGGTTTCTTTTTTATTTCTCCTTGAGAGAGATCCAAACTTGTATTAACCGCTGGCAAGAGCCATGGCGGTATTTCTCTAGTAGAAATTGCCAATGTATCTGGAATGGCAATTTCATATTTATTTCTTAATTCGTGGTACCTAATTCCGGCTGGTCTGGAATAGGTAGCACGACGTTCGTATAATGCAGCCATGGGATGATTCGTAAACAATTTATTATTTATATGAGCAGGGAAAGCCCATATATTTGCTGCATATCTTAACAAGAGGATCTCTCTTCTATAATGTAGTGGCATTATTCCGGCTTCAGACATCAGACTAGCCGCCGGACTTGTGCGGAAAGCACCTGTTGCGTATCTTATTCCGCTGTTATGAACTACGTCTAACTTTCTTAAGTGCGACTTTCTAGCGGATGAATATACGATACATCCGTAGTCTAGTTTAGATTGAACCAATGCTTTATACAATCTCAATAATGTCTCTTTTTCTGAGCCCCAATTTAAGTTCGGTAAACATTTTATAATGTTTAGGGCTCTTTTGCATCTATCACTCAAGTCCTGTATATGTAATCCCCATGTAAGGGATTTATCCAATAGTAGTCCTAAATACCTTACGCTGTCTTTATATTGTATTGGATTATCATCAATTGTCAACGCAGGACTTTGATGAGGAATTCTCTTCCTACAAAAGTGTACACAGCACGTTTTTTCTGGTGAGAATTGGAATCCATTATTCCTTGCAACTTCATTTAGAGCATTGATCGCTCGTTGCAATTTGTACCTCACCATAGCAGTCTTGTTGCTGGCATATACGATTGCCAGATCATCAACATAGACGCTTTTGCTGATTTCTACTGGAATGGCTAATATCAATTTATTAATGGCAATGGTAAACAAGGTACCGCTCAACGGTGAACCTAGCGGTATGCCATTTTCCAAGATTCTTTCACATGAATATTCATTGTTGACGCGTACTTGGAAGGTACGGTCATTCATGTAGTTGCTGAGCAGTATAGGCAGATTGCCACGAATGCCCCATTCATGTATCTGGAGCATTATACCATGACGTCAGGTCATATCAAAAGCCTTCTGAAGATCAAAGAAGACTCCGACACAATGTTTCCTTTTAATAAAGCTGTTATATATAATGTCCTCTAAGCTGATCATTTGATCAGTGGTAGAATGGTATTGCCGAAAACCTGCTTGATACGGTGATATCAGGTTTTCTTTTTCCAAAACCCAGACGAGTCGATTATTAATCATTTTTTCCAATATTTTCCCCATAGCACACGTCAGAGAAATAGGAAGGTAGCTATTGGGGTCTGTTAAATTTTTATTTTTCTTTGGTACTGGAACAACATGAGCTTTTTTCCACTGCTGCGGGTACGTTCCATCCCGCCATATTTTATTATAAAGTTCTAATAATCTACGCTTTGCAGTGGTATTCAGCTGCCTGATCATATTATAGTGGATTTCATCCGGACCAGCAGCTGTGTTACCTGATTTTTCCAACGCTTTCGCGAATTCTTCCATTTTAAACGGTACATTATATGAGTAATTATACTCAGTTCTAAAATTTAGTAGACCTTCGAGTTCTTCTTTTTTGGTTCGAAAACCTTCCTCAAATTTGGCCGTTTTGCTGGCCTTTTCGAAGTGATTGGATAACAGCTCTGCAATTTCATATGGAGTATCTTTTATTTCATCTTCATCTTGGATGCTAGTTATGGGAGCAAAATCATTACGCCCACAAATCGCCTTCACTTTCCTCCAAACATCTGATGCAGTAGTAGTTTTGTCGATGGATGACACGTATTGCTGCAAGGATCGTTTTTTCGAATCTATCATAAGACGTTTTGCATACGCCCTGTATTTCTTAAAGGTAACAAGATTTTCTATACTAGGACGCTTCTTAAAGGCGTTATACGCCCTTTTCTTTCTTTTTATAGCTTCACTTATTTCATCGTTCCACCATGGAACAGGTTTCTTTGTAAGTTTCCCAGATGTTTTGGGAATATATCTCGATGCCGACTGAATTATTGCATTTGTTATGGCGTCGACATCGTCTCCGATAACTCCAGTTGTTTCTGGGAGTATCGTTCTAGCTGTGAAGCTCGTCCAGTCTGCCTTATCAAATAACCATCTTTTAGAGATGGGATAAGTTTTTCTTGTAACATCAGTTACAATTTGCACCGGGAAATGATCGCTTCCATGCAGATCGTCTATGACATGGAAGCTGTACCTCGGTGCTATCGATCCGCTTGTAAGTGCAAGATCTATACAGGACGTCGATCCATCTCTGGCATTGAAAAAGGTTCCTGATCCGTCGTTTAAAATAATAAGATCTGAATTCATCAGGAATCCTTCCAGTTCTCTTCCACGGGGATCTACTCGATCCGATCCCCAGAGAGAATTATGAGCGTTAATGTCACCTACCAGTAAAACATGTGGGGGAAGCTCGGAAATTAGTCTTTCTATGTCATCCTTATTCCAATCGTAATTCGGTAAGTATATGCTGCACACAGTGATCTTAAGCGGTCGCTTCATTCTAATGGCGACCGCTTGTAGGTTGGTGTTTAGAACAACCGCTTCGGTGGTAGCTCTAGTCGATGTTAATATAACTACTCCACCTCTAACTCTTACATTTGGCGGTTGATCTCGCCGAAATATATCGAAACCTTTTAATTTAAAATTTTCATTTCGGCGGAAATGCGTTTCTTGCAGACATGTACAAATCGGGTCTACATCATGTACCAAGCGTTGGAGCTCATGGATGTTTGAAAAGCATCCAATGATGTTCCATTGTACGATCGACTCGCTAATTTTTAATTAAATTATGACCTTGGTTTTCCTTTCGGCCATCCTTTTTTTCTCTTCTTCTCCATATTGCGAACGGCATCTTGTTCGCGGAGAACATCGTCGCCGGTGTAGCTTCCGGTCTCCGAATCGGAGACCACCGAAGCCGCCGACGACGACGGGCATGGATCGGCGCCGGTTTCAGGCGCCGATTGATAGGCGGCAACCTGGCCGCTCCCCGACACGGGGGGCGCACCGGTCACCGCAGTGGAAGGGGGGACACTCGTCCCTCCTGTGAAATTTTTTGTGGCCTCTAAGGCTTAGAGGCCTCTTCAGTTACAGGAGGCTTGGGAGCCTTCATAACAGACTCTGTAGCTGTCACTTTCTTATCTTCAACTAAAATCTCGCTAAGACGGATTTGGATATCAGGTTTAGTGTCCGCTTTCTTCTGTGTTGGAGCGACTTTTTGTTTTGCAGATGTGTCTTCAGGAGGCTGTACAATTATTCTTGGCTTAACAGGTTCTTTAGTGCTGAGAGGCTTCATTTTGTTTTCGATTATCCTCTCAATTAAGCCAGCAAAGGTAGGTGCGAGTTTGTTGATGATTACACTCTCATCAACAGCAACTGGAGCAGGAGCAGGAACAGCAGCCGCAGCCTGAGCATAGGTTGTTGTTGCTCTAGGTCTGCGGGCGTTTACGATCTTTTTTGCTTCAAAGTAGCTGACTTTTTGCAGGGTTTTTACTTCCTGCACAGCTACTTCGTCTTTGTAAACAGGACAGTTCCTGGATCTACAGGAATGCTGTCCTCTGCAGTTTATACAGGTAGGAGGCTCCTTACACGGCTCTCCTTCATGAACTGCATCACCGCACACGCATATTTGCGGCCTCTCACACCTAACAGCGGTGTGTCCAAAGCGTTGGCATTTAAAACATCGCATTGGTTGCGGGACAAATGCCCGCACATCAACCGATGTATGCCCGCTCTTATCTTCTCCGGTAAAGTAGGCCGGTTAAATGTAAGAACATGGGATGCAGAAGGAAGGACTTCGCCATTCCTTCTCATGTTCAACCTCCGACATTCCAATACTCCTTGCGGCGCTAATTCTTCTACAATTTCCTGCTCCGTACAGTTAAGAAGATCCCGACAGACCACAACACCCCTTGAGGTGTTGAGCGTGCCGTGAGGATCAACACGTACAGCTAATTCTCCAATTTTCTTCAGTCCTAGAATCTTCTGAGACTGTATATCATTAACAGTCTCTACATGAATTCCCGTGAAAGTTTTTCTTATTTCTTTAACAGGACCTCCAGCACATTTGTTTATTTCTCGAGCGATGAGGAAAGGACTCACCCTCGAGAAATTACCTTCTTCCTTCGTAATAACCAAATACTTAGGTTTTGGGATGCTGCTCTTGAAAAAAGCTTTCTGCAAGCTTTTCCTAGCCTCAATCTCAATCCTCTTAATCTCCGTACTCTTTCGGCGTTTCGCCTCAGGCGAAACAGCCGGTTCTAAACGAGGGTATTTGCGTGAACCCTCTGCCACGTTTAATTGTTCAGTTTCCATGAACAAATAATCTCTTCTGTAGTAAGGCTAGCCGCCGGGGTACACCCCCACTCCAGAGCTACCAACCCTGGAGGTCCGTTCCGGTACTCCGGTGGAACCGGCATATGTCCTGGCAGAGAGCGGATGCGCAGTCTCTGCACTGACTCCAGGCCCCTACACACCGAAGCTTTCAGGGCTCCCATGCTCCGAACATGGGCACCTTAACTACATGCTTGCCATCGCGGGGGGCATGTGGACGACGAAAGGTCTCCGTTACACCTGCAAATAACTTTGACCGTGGCCGCCACATCGCCAGCTCTAAAGGCGGTATTAATCCATTTCCGTAATCGTTAAGAATGTCGTATCTGCAGGTGGCCGTAAAGTCCAGTCCTGTAATTCGGCCTATAGATGTAAATCGACCGAAAAAAGCATATCCGAGAAACAACACTCGGAACCCCGTTAGCCAGCTTTATGTAATGTACTTGAGTACAGCTGTTGCCGCCCTGGACGTGGAACGTAGATGTTGTGTTCCGGACGTGGGGAATATCTACCTCAGGGCTATTATTATTATTATCATTATTATTATTTACTATTTTTCATTAATTTTTTTTATTGTTGTCGCTTATTATTATTATTATTACAGTTGTCATTATTTTATATTTTGAAACTGTTACTACGAGTACATAAACATTATTTTAGAATGAACATGGAAAACATGGAATTCTTTTAGAATTGAAAATTTGTATATAGTTACAATTTATTGATTAAAAACATAAGTAAGACAAGACAAATCAGTAATAGTATTAATAATAATAATAATAGTAAACGACAATAAAAAAATAAAAAACAAATAAAAAAACAGTAATCACACCACAATAATAATCGGAGTAATAATAATAATAATAATAGACAGTAATTGCATACAAAACAGAATTTAAAGTAATCGTCAGGATTTATTCACAAATAAAAATTGAAAAGCAGAATTTATTCCCATTGACAAACGGCATTACCATGACCACTAGTTTTAACAGTTTTAATCACTAGTCTTGTATTAACAACAATCGTACAATATATAACACAAGTAAATAGTTCTGTAACTCCAAATAACTCTGATACTTACAAATTAAACTACCTTAACAATTTATGAATGAAATTTAGTACGTTATCTCTTTCACTTACAGTCTTACAAAAAATCACCGAACTATTTCTTGTTTTCGTGTACCGGAATTACTTGTAACGTCACCTTAATCGCGTCGAACCTAGTTCACTAAAACTTCGCTCCTTCATTGACCTTGTGGAATACTGTCCACAGAATCTCCTCGCAGACTGACATCATAACGTCTCGTTTACTGATTTTAACTGGTCTTCCCATAGAGTATTTATACTCCTATCCTCGTTACCTATTGGACCGGACCCAACTCGAAGTGTGAGAATGATTGTCCGCCGTCACATATTCCCATGAAATTCTTACCCTGGTCCAGTAACTCTTCTTATGGAACAACATTTGTTTAGGTCAGTAAGCAGTATTAGAAAGGACCATGTTAAACGGACTTGTTACTTTTACTAAAAGGGTTTCTTTTAGCTCCTTCTGGATTCCTCCCATTATTATATTTTTTTACTCTTTCTTCTTAATTGGTAGGAATCAGTTATACCGGTCTTGTTACAATATATACATACATATATACGCAGAGTATCCTGCGAAGAATTAGAGAAATTTTCAAGACATTTTTACTGGTGAAAATAAAAAAATAAAATAAAAATAAACTTAGGACTGGAAACGCTTTGTTTTTGAGTTACGGCTAACGAAAGATTTTTTGCCCGGATTTCAATTCTAATTAAATGAAGCCCTACTGTTATTTTTGGGAGGCAAATTAAGTAGTAACGTTGATGGGTTCTTATGTCATTTTAAATTCTCCACAAGTTTATTTACTAGATCTTCTTCATTTATTAAACATTTAACAAAGCTATTGTACTGCAAACCTAAAAATAATTTCCTTTTCGACCACTAATTTTGTGTTTTACGTCGGATATTTAAAAAACGACTGTAGGTAAAGTTCTGGAAGCTGTTTTACCCTGTTTTCCAGCTCAAATTACATAAGAACCCGTCAACTATCCTCCTTAATTTGGGTCACAAAAATTACAGTAGGGCTTCTTTTTATTAGATGAATTGAAACCCGGGCAACATCTTTCGTTAGCCGTAACTCAAAGCAACGTTTTCAAATCTATGTTTATATGATCTTGTTCTATTATTTTCACCAGTAAAATAAGTACTGAAAATTTCTTCGTGGGACACTCTGTATATACAAATAATGACTTAAAAAATCAAACGTTTTTTTTTTTTTTTAATTTTTTACTTAGATCTTATTTGAGCAATGGAAAAATAAGATCATTTATTTTAATTCTAGTAGTGTAAGTTTCTCTGAAAAATAAAAAAACTTCACCGAAATTAGTCCATATAAGTGTAAAATGGTTATACTGGTTGCATCGACATTATCATTTTTTTTAAGTCGATTACAAAATCCTTAAAATATTTTTTTAAAAATAGGATAGGTTATAAAAGCCCAGGAAAAACAAACAGTATCTTGGCAATATTTTTTTATGAATTTTTTATTCTAGCACGATCATGAGAAATCGGTGATTGTTTCGTATTAATCGTTAAAATAAATGGCAGTTAAAATGGCGCTTAACAAAATAACAGTACAATTTTTAAATAATAAAACGTACAATAATGGTCAATTTTTTACTAAATATTTCAGTTATGAAAGCAATTATAAAGTAAAACTAAAACAAGAAATATTAGTGTAATTTTCAAGTTGATATTTACCAGTTTGCAGGTAGTAAAATACAAAATAACATTTGAAAAAATAATTACTTTTTTATTGTCTGTCATTATTTTCAGATAGATACAAAATGTACATTTGGATGAACACTTCAAGTGATTAATTAATAAACTTGATATATAAATCTTGTATAAATAATGAAAAAGTAATTATTAATATATAAAAGTTTACTCTATTTTAATTACTATTGATCAGAAATAAATAATATAATCTGAAATCTAAATTTATTTTGTAGTTTGTAACGTTTTTTGAAATTGATTTAAATCTTTATTTTTCTATCATGTAATCATCATAAAATAAAGGAAATCATTGTTATTATGGAAAGCAGTGTTTTTTCAATCAATTTCTGATCTCCGTAGTGGAATGGTAGCGTCTCGACTTTTTATCCGGAGGTCCCGGGTTCGAATCCCGGAAAATAAAGACTACACTAAATTATAGTTTCACATTTTTTCTTTGACGATCAATCTATCTCTGAAAATAGTAATAAAGTAATTTAACTATATAATACATTTCCTTTTTTATTAAGAGATTGTTAATTATTTATTAATTTCTTAGAAATTTTACTCATTTTTAAAGTTGTTTAATTTCTATTTTAATTACAACCGACCATAGGGCTGATTCCGTGAAATATTTACGTAACTCTTAATTTACTAGTTCCCCGTCACAGCTTTGCCAACGGTATATGGTTACTTGCGTTTCCCGTAGTGGTTAATCTTTTTATTTTATGCTTTTTAGTGTAGTAACTGGAGGCAGGTGCAGACAGTCACTCATACAGTACCGGTAGCAGTGGCTGTGCTGGTACCTTCGCACCCCGTAAAAAAGTCAAAATTAAAAAAAAACCGAAAATGATTTTTAATTATTTATCTGAAGAGTATTTGAAACCGCAAATCTATTGAATATCTGGTTTAATGTAGTCGGGATTGGGAAAATTTACAATTATTGTTAAACATTTTTTTACGTTTCTTCATCCCATTTCAAGATCGAATTTCAAACGTTTACCGGTAAATCTTAAGTTTTACCGGTAAATTCTAACATTTATCTAGTCACTTGGTAAAAGTCCGAAAAAATCTTGAAAACACATTTATTTCGGACTTTTACCAAATAGTTTTAGTCATTATTGACATTTACCATAGACTGTTGGTAAAAGTTGACAATTCTGTAATGAAATCACGCAAAAGTATGAATTTAAAAATGCTCTTCCCAATTTCGGAATATCAGTGCACTGCGGGTGAAAAATGAAACAGGTTTTTTAAAAGATTACAAAAAAATTTATTTTGTTATGTTTGAATATATTTTTGTTATATTTTTAGGTTTTTTATATCTTTCCTTAAGTTTTAGAATGGTTTGAACGAACAAAATGACTGTATTTAATGAAAAACGTTCAGTTGGGATTCAAAAGTTTTTTCCCGTAGCAAAAATTGGGTTAAAAAACAATCCGGTTGTTAGAGCCAGACTGTGTATTTAACTATTAACTGATTATTCTCACGTTTGAAAATGATTAATTTTAATCTGAAATCCCGAAATTGAGAACAGTATTTTTAAATTCATGCTGTTTTCTATTTAGAAGTGATTTTGTTACAGAATTGTCAACTTTTACCAACAGAATATGGTGATTGTTAACAATGACCAAAACGATTTGGTAAAGTCCAAATTAAATGTGTTTTCAAGATTTTTTCGGACTTTTACCAAGTAACTTGGTAAATGTTAGAATTTACCGGCAAAACTTAAGATTTACCGGTATTCGGGGTTTTACCGTAACATATATATATTTTAGAGATTTTTCCAGATGAAATATATCTCAGTTTATTGTTTATCCCGAGCAAACAAAACCCCTCTTCGTCTTTTTATAATAGTATAGATAATTAGTAAAATTGATAAGCTAGTGGATTACTGTTATTTTCCTAACAATATTGTTTAAATTTAAATGCTTGGTTCACACATTATTAATAATTCAATCCTTTATCCCTGGTTGACATTTTAGTTTCACAAGATTTTATTGTTTACCACTACTTGCAGTCGTACCATAAGGCTCGATCCAAGGCTCGTAATACAGCATTAGAATATATATATATAAAAACGTAAATATTCGTTTGTTAAAAATCTTCAATCTTCAAAAGTCCTTCACCGATTGCTTTTGAAATTTTGACACAACGTTAAATTTGAATACGCGCGTATTTTTCAATAAATACTATTTATACTTAAGATGTCACACCTATAACAGGTAAAAACATGCTTATTTGAAAAACAAAGCTATCTGTTGGACGTAAAAGCAACACACGCTGTACTAAGTATTTTACGAATCCATTTCAATGTTTCCGATACGTATGTCCGCTATAGACTAAAAAACTACTGGACGCGCAGGGAAAAAGGGAGAAAGGGATAAATCGAAAGGTAGAGAGAAGAAAGGGAAAACGGGGAAAGGAAACTGAAAGGGGAACGAGAAAATAAGGGAAAGGGGGAAGGGAAAAGGTAGAAAGGGAAAGGTTATTTTGTGAAGTTCCATAATGTTCATTTTGTTAATGTATATTAAACTTTCAATTGTGTTCATTTAATATATACTCAAATATAGCAATAGGGAAGCATTGCTGGGTCTGCTAGTAAATAAATACATTTTTATTCTTATCGCTATTTAAAAATACATTATACAGATCTCGTCAGTTTAAGATAAATTATAAATATAAGAATAAATTATAAGACAAAAAGTAGATCTGTTTGAAGTCCATATTAATTATTTAAATACAATCATATGAAAGAAATACTGTTATGTAAATATAGTAAATATAAAAATAAATCATAAAGCAGATGACGTAACTGAAAATTGTTTTGAGCATAAAATTATAGAAAATTTGATCGGGATATAGATAATTTTTTTTTTGTATTTAATTAATAAAAATTAAAAAAATATGGAAAGAGTAATATTGTTTCCGTGAAAGAAAATCTTTAATTTTACTTTAAATAAATTGAAGGGATGATTTTCAAATGGTTCGGCAAATCATTAAAAATTTTAACGGTAACATAATAAGGCTCTTTCCAGTTAGCCGAAGTGTTCTGTTGAGTTATAAGAAAACAGTTCTGTTGCCCAGTTTAGTAAAGATGGGTATTGTTATTGTTTAAGAATAAGTGACCATTCTTTTTAGAAAAAATTACACATTTATAAATTTAAATACAGGAATAGGTTAACATATTTAATTTTCTAAGTATATGTCTAAAAACATTCATACTTAAGGGTGCCAGATAATCTTATGACCCATTCTTGAACCTTAAAAACTCGTTCTGTTGTTTTTTTTTGTGGGGGGGTATCCTCAAAAGATGACATAAAATATACGAATAAATATGCAGGTATAATAACTATTTAATAATGATGACAAGTTTAGCGTTTTATTGAGGCGCTTCATAGCAAAAGAGTACAGGTTGGTTTTGTAACAAACGAAATTAATTGGATCATCTAGACATCTATAGAAAGAAAACTAGTTACCTATACAACATTCAGAAATCTTGGTCTGTGGGCAATAGAAATACTATCCTCAATAATGGGAATTCTATCCATGCAATCAGCTTCATGAAAAGCACAATGTAACGGTTTTATTTAAAAATAAATTGATAGGTGGAGATAAACATCTCTGTTCCAAGTCCCATATACCTTTTTCGGAGCAATATTATTATTACGTATTTACCGTTTTTTTTCAAGCTGCTCGCATCATTTGAACTAAGATTTAAATAATAATCTTACTGATTTAGAAGCCTGGTTAACGAACTGGTATACGAAAAACATGTACAAGAGAAATTCTTAAGACAAAAGCAATTAAATCATAATTTTTTGTAGAATTGGAATATTTCACAAAAATATACGTATTTAAAATATCAGTGATAAATTTGACCGTACATACCTTTGTTTTAAATTAAATATACCCTAGTCAATGAATTATTGACAAGGCACCACAAAATCAAACTGTTTTTTACTTTCTTGTACGAAGTAAAGGAAGTATTGTGATCACGAAAAATGTAGTTTTCAGACTTCAACGGAAATACCCATTTTGACCATTCCTGAATCCTAGTTTCTCCATCCTTTTGACTAGTTTCGGCGTGACATCTGTACGTACGTGCGAATGTATCTCTCATAACGGGAAGATGATTAGTCTTAGGATGTTGAAATTTGGGATTTAGGACTGCAATATCTAGTTGTGCACCTCCTCTTTATATTGCAATCGACTGAACCAAAAGTGTCCAAAAAAGCCCCAAAACCAAAACAATTTGGATTTTGGACTTTTTCTTAACTGCAGTAATCAGTCTTCGTTGAGAACTTTTCAACGGTATATCATAAGTGGTAGTCATTTTCATTGTTTCCAGAGTTATAACCAAATAAAATTTTAATTAAAGAAATATTTGGATCTTACAAGGGAAAGGCACATCGGTTCAATTGACACTTAAATATATTGATTTATTAATCTTGAAATTGAATTAACATAATAAATTGATTGTAAAAACATTTTTAATATAAATAATAATTCAATAATTACAATAAAAAATAAATATGAAAAAATATCAGAAGTTATTAATGAAATAAATCTTATGTACTTTATAATTAAAAAAAAAAGAATGTGTAAGTCTAATTTAATAGGCGTACAAGGAAGTCGGTGGTGCCCACATTAATTTTTTTTGATACTTTTTTTATAGTCGCATCAACAATTATAGTCATTAGCGACTTTCCAGTGTGATGTAAATGTAACGGTAAATTTGTAGTCTTGAACAAACTCAGGTTGACTACTTCTAAACGTGTGGTTAATTGAAACCCAGCCACCAAAGTACACCGGTATCCACGATCTAGTTTTCAAATTTGAATAAAAGTTACTACCTTTATTAGAATTTGAACCTTAGAACTTCGACTTCGAAATCAAGTGATTTACAACCACGAGTTTATCACTAGCCCAACCCGATGGTTAATTAAATTTTAATACAACTCTAAACATAAAATAAAAAAATAAAAATGAAACATACCATACAATTAAAATGATTTTAAACGACTTTTAGAAGGTCACTCACTACGTAAAGAAAATACTCTTACTGCGATTAAAGATTCATTATTTTAGATAAAAGAACGCATATTTTAACAACTATGTATATGATACTTCTATTTTTTTAAATTATTTTAATTTTTTACAGATTTTATTGTAAGTCTATTCGATAATATGGATTCGTTAATTTTTTAAATATAGAAATTTACAATATAATTCATCGTTAATGTATTGGATGCTTAAGTCAAAATATGTTACATACAATGATTATATTATTTACTGGATTTATAGTTTCGGTTTAAGGTTTCGTTGTATTTTTAAATAGGATAGATGATTGCAAATAAAATTTTTATCGAAAAATTTATCGTTGCTGGAGTAAAGATAATATAGAGAATAATTGTTTGGTTTATGTATATTAATCATCCTAGTTGAACTATTGTTGCTAGAAAGTGGTCTTCTTAAAGCCTTTTTAAGTCATTTTTATTTGTTCCTTATCAAATTTAGAAATCCAGGATATAATTAAATCGTTTTAATATAATTAAACCAATAAAAAAACAGTTATTGTTTATGAATTTACAGTTTTATAAATTTAGAACAGTTACTTATTTTACTAAAAATCAATGTTATTTTAAACGATAAATAATAATACAAAACATAGTTAACTTTCGTTAAGTTTCTATCGAAGTTTCTATAATTTTATTTACTTCAAATTAAAACGTTTAAGGATTTATTTTTTTTAAGTTATATTAAAATACGGTGTTTATTTCTGTGTATGTATTAATTAAAATGTTTCAAATGGTAATACGATTTTTTTCTACGTTACTTGTATTTGTAATCACGTTTGTCTTGGTGTATGAAATTATCAAGCATAAACTTACGACTGTTATATAGATTAATATAAATACATGAGCGCCAACATTTATCATGTAAATTAATAAATAATTGATAATAAAATGCCTTTAAGTCCATTTTAACAATATTCATCCTTTTGAACTACAAAGTTAACAAATAATTCAACTTCGTTTATCAATGTTTCATTTATTATATTTATCTACAGTAAATTGTTCAAGGGATAACTGTTTATATAGCAAATCAATATCAAAACACTATTTGGTATTTACTAAACGTACATTGTAATACAATATTCTCACTTTATTGTAGTTCTATTACAAACAAGCAAAATTCATGTGCTATTATAAACGATTATATACATTTAAACGAATAATCTGTTTCAGAATGTAAAATGATTTCAGAAATTATCGAAATTTGATGTAAAATAGATATTTTTTAACATTAATAATAGCGCTGCAGATTATAATAAAGGTACCGTTGTAGTTGTAATAAAGTAATAACAGCCTATATATTACAAAAAAGAATTTGTGACGTCAATAATCAAGTATCATCATCTCCTGTTCTGAAAAAAATTGTTTAAAAATGAAGGCCAAGGTGTGTTTCAAATTTTTCTTTAAGCACCCACATTTATTATAATTATATGACTTTATTATTTTTTATCACCGATCTCAGACTGCAATAAAAATATTTGTAAGTAAATATATTGTATCACTTGTAGTAATTCAATTTAAATAAATTATTTTAAAAATTACTTCGTACATAAGTACTTTATTTGAAATCTGATCCAACTCATCTTTGATAAGCTAGTAGGTAAGAAAATTTCAGAATAATACGCCTAGATCTCATACTGTACATTACATGAATTCATCATAATTATTTATGATGAAAAACTTTAATGATATCTGTATACGAGATAAACATTTTTACATATTATCAAAGGGTAAACCAGTATACTGTAATGAGTTGAAAACCAATGTACCTAATGTAATTAATCTACCTATGTAATTATTGTACTTAATGTTTTATTTATAGTGTTTTTCTTTTAATTTTTATCTTCTAATACTATTGTTTGAAATAAACCCCTCTCTATTTACTGATTTAAATCAGTTAGTAATTATGATTATATATGTACATGCATAGATACAATATAAGTGGAATTGTTCTATTGCGTACCAGTGAAAAAATAATTAATATCTTTATTGATAAAATAATACATCTCAACCCCTATGTTGAAGTGGTGGCGTCTTTATCTTTCATCCTAAGGGTTTATCCTTAAAATTCCTGTTTGGTTTGTAATTTTTTTTTATAGGCTACAAAAATATTTTCTCATTTTAATAAAAAATAAGCATTTATAAGTTGGCAATTAACTAGTAGTTGTTATGTGTAAATAAATAATGTTTGAAAATATGTATATCTGTGCCTAAATGTATAAATATAGGCTCCTCATGGTAAATTCCTTGTTAGCCAAGCGATATAAAACTATATTCGTTTTACGTTATATATTTGTATATCCGCAGACATCAGTATACTATTTTGAGTACAGTCATACCCTAAGTTATACACTTACTTAACTGACTCTTATATCGCCATTTATTATCTGAATTTGTACAACTTATTTTAGTAAGAATATTCTCCTGATACTCGCTTAAACCTATGAGTTTTATATTAATATTAAGGGTTGTTTACCCATAAGCGATTATAGGTGAAATTCTAAAACTGTGACCTGAATTCGAAATTACTTCCTTTAGAAATACAGATTGCAACTAGTACGTGTTCAAACCTCATTTAGCTTACGTAACAGAATAAACCGTTTTAACGTCATAACATCACAAGAAGGCAACAACCCCTCTTGATATCAGACTATCTTGCCTTATTTCGTAGCCGATTAACAACTGTTCGTACTCTGAACACTTCTTGAGTTCTCTTTTTTTATAGAGGTGGGGAATCCATTTTACAGGCGCCGAAGCAGTGTCGGGGTCGCTAGGTCCGGCTAGGTTTTGGGAAGAGCGTACGTATACCTGCGCACTACCGACTAAACCTCCACCCCTGGATATCTACCCTCCCTGGCATAGCTAATAAAGCATTCCATCAAAAAGGGGGAGGTCGTCCACACACATAGTCATATGCCACAATACTACAATTATAGAACATAAATTGCAAATACAATACACACATCAATAGAAGAACGCAGAAACAGCATCAATATTCACCAAACTGCACAATATCCAACATGTACAAATACCGTTAAAATATTGAAATCGTGGACACAACAACAATACAGTAACATAATACCAAATATAATACAATGCATTATATATGATATATTTTATTATATAATATAACTCAACATACAAAATGACACATATAAAAATGCAAAATACAATAATATTATGTTTACATGAGATCAATACATAATCAGAACAAAACACAATACACACATGAAATGAACATTGCAGTGAGTAGCATCAATACACAGCTACCAGACACCCACAAACAAATACAGGTAATCAAGAAAAAAAAAATACAACAAATAATGTAAACAACATAATTTTTTTTTTTTTGAGTTAAGATCTCTTAACAGACTACTACCTCAGGAGAGCCACAGATACGTTATTCACTCCAATATTAAACATTTTGTAACAAGGTTTTAATTGTTGCTTTTAATAAATTTAAGGGGAAAGTAGAAAGAAGACAGTTGTTAACTATGATAAAATTATGAAGTGGAAATAAATAAATTATTTTTTATGTTAGTTTTATTTGTGTTTTAATTTTTTCATTTCATTAACAATTGTTTTGTAATTTATTTTTTTGTCAGTTAATTATAAGAATCTTTTTTTTTTAGTTGAGTGATTTGATGGAATTCCCTATTATTTTTATTCTATTCTAATCTTTTAACCTCAAAATCTATCCTACAGATCATCGTTAATAAAAATCTATTTCATAAATTCCAGTCTTGAACTTAGTAGTTTTTATTCTCTAAACATTCATACATGACTAAATTAACAAAACGTAGGTGTTTTAATGATCCATAACTCAATTTCATCTATATTTTCAAGTTTCTGTCAAAAAATTCTTTGCTCTTCTATTCGTTTTAAGACCTCTTCATTTCAAATTTTATCAACCTATTTAATTTTCAATATTCTCCTGTAGTGTCAAATTTCAAAGTCCCCTAGTCCTTCCTTTTAAATTTCCTAGTGTTCATATTTTACTACCATAAGTGGCTACATGCTACAGAAAATAAATATATTCATGAATTTCTTAATAATTTTCAAATCTGTATTCGATACTAGAGGATTTATTTTTCTGCATGAAAGTTCTTGCATGTTTCAGTCTGTTTCTTATTTGCATTACTTTGTTCAGCATTTACAGCTGTACTGCCTAATTACAAAATTTCTCCAGTTTGATACAATCTGGTCGACCCCTTTGTCACTTTTTCATTATCTAAGATTGCTTAATATGGATAATGATGCAAATTAATATAAATAAATTACCTATATTTTTTCTTATTCATTTTCAATTAAATTTTTCTCGTAGCAATAAATCCATAACATCAGTATATTTCATAATAAAATAATTCAATTTCGGTTTTTACTACTAGAACAGTATTAGCAAATCTTTATCATTATTATTTTTTTAATGATTTTATTTACAGTCGCAAGAATTACAGTCATTACCGACTAAAATAACACTACATATTCATAAATAACAATAATAAACAAAAAACAGAAAAAAAGAATAAACAAAGTAATAACAAATACAAAATAAAATACGGAAATCAGAAAAAAACCACAAAATTTTATTCTTCATACCATTGTAGGACTAGCACTAGATAGGGAATCTTGGAGAGCTGCATCAAACCAGTCAAGTGACTGAAGACAAAAAAAAAAAAAAAAAAACCATTGTAGGAAAGGAACCGCAACAGACGTCTTATACCTTATTTCCGGTTTAGTAGAAATTTCATATCTGAACTCAGATCTAAGTTTTGTCGGATGGTTCTAAAGATTGGGCAATCAAAGAACAGATGGTGCACAAACCAGTTGACTTTGCAGGCCTCACAGATCTGATGAGGAGAGCCAAATTGATGAACGTGGGTAAGCCTGGTATGTCCAATCCTTAGCCAAGTTAAGATGACTGAGTCTCTTCTGTTGCTCGGGAAAAGAGGTTTCTCGAGCACATTCTCCCGAATGTTACGTAATGCCGTGGGAGGACTCAGTAGCCAGAACTTATTCCACTGAGCTCACAATTTTACACGGACAGATCTGATGAAGTCTCTCTCACATCTCAATTTTACTTGGAGGCCGTTTATTTTCACTCTCTTGGTAGCCTCAATAGCCCGTTCGTTTCCGAGGATGCCACAATGGCTAGGAATCCACACCGATACCACAGTCTTATTTATTCTTGAAAGGATATCATGAATAATCTGGACGATGGATTCAGAACGTCTGTAGGTCAAGTTCTTAAGTGTACTTCTAGAGTCAGTATTTACTAGGAAGCTGTCATTACTACGGGTTACGATAACTTTCTAACTTCGAATGAACAATGCTCCTGTACATGTTCAGGATAATGATTTTATCCTCAAGCCAATTGCAAAATGAAAAGAGTTAAAGGACTCCTTAGATATTTAGCCTTGGTGTATTTAATGTGGCTCAAAAAGGTCAATTTTTCATCAAAAGTCACACCAAGAAGCCTAATCTTGTTTGTTCTCTTTATCTCATCTTCACCTAAGTCTAATCTCACCATTCTCAACCAGATCATGTACGAAATTGGTGTTATACGTTCCTTTGATTTTGCTGATCTTGTTCCATACCTCGCTCAAAGGAGTGTATTTTTTAAGCGAGGCTAGGAAATTGCACCACGCTAGTCGTTTACTATCTTTATATGTCCTAGCATTCGAGCGTCGTTTTTTGTATTCTACAAAGATTGCTTCATTCCGATACCGATTGTATCTGTTGAAAGCATTCTTTGAAGCCTACATTGATAATTTGCATCCACTGTTCCATCAAGGAATATTTTTCTTGCCAATGAAGCCAGACGTTTTGGGTATACTGAGTTCAGCAGCACGCATCACAAGACCACAAAGTTCTTAACGAATTCATTTATTTGAGCCCTGTCTCCAACGTCTTCAGTAACCAGTTCCTTAAATTTATCCCAGTTAGCGTGCTGCAGTAGCCATCTAAGGTTCACTCTTCTTGGAATACCGGTTACTTTGCGGTGTTTGATCGCTATATCAATCGGGAAGTGGCCACTGCCGTATAGTTCCTGTAGGACACCCCATTTGTAGAATTGGGCTGTTCACAAGTGGTTAGATCAATGGCACTAAAAAAAATCCCATATTAGCTGTTGAAATGTGTACGTGAGCCCAGGTTTAGGAAAACAAAATCCGGCCTCTCAAGTAATCTTTCCACTAACTTGCCCTTAGCGTCCAACTTATTGCAGTCTCAGCTAATGCTGTGAGCATTAAAATCACCCATCAATAAAAATGGTTTGGACAATTGCCTAACTACATCTGTTAGCTTCTCTACAGTAAACTCCGGACTACCAGGGAGATAGATATTACAAACTCTAAACGTTCTAGGAACAGGCGTCAAATTCACAACCACAGCTTCAAGGCTATTATGCAGATTAGTACGCAGATGAATTTCTTTATAGACTAGTCGATCACTAATGAAGATGGCTACACCACCGCTATCCTGGGAGACAGCCAACCTGTTTTTGAGGCTAATACTGTAACCTTTCAGAACTACATGGTGGTTACCCTTAAAATTAGTCTTTTCCAGGAATTTCAGAGAAGGACTGAGTCGATTGATTAGAAACCTCAAATTTTTCTCTCTAGAGGTGGAGTCCATTGATATTCCATTGTAGGATTGAGACACGAAGATGGTGAATTTTGTCTGTGTATAATGAATTCTCCGCAAAGGCGATTAAATATTAATATCAGCCAGCGGGCTATCGTCGAGAGGTAACTCAGCGATGCTGTCATTACAATCCTCATCAGACATGCTCGTAGCTTCAGCAACTTGACTCAGTAGTTGAGACATAACGCGCCAATTTTTACACGAGTGAAACTATTTTTAATCCTCCTTTCTTGTACTTTCAGACATGTTTCCCGAAGCGTATGTATTAGTTCCATTGTATTGGATGTGTATTCTCGTGATAGCTCCAGTACTACTGAGTTACTCCTGCAGCGTTCCAGAAAGCTTTTGAAGTCTACGTAATTCAGGACATAAGGGAAATACTTGGCTTGCAAGATCTCTACTAGGGGTCCAGGCCCGCGACAAGCCTGTCATTATCCTATTTTGGCTTCTTGGTCTACTGACAGGTCTCAGGCTAGAAAGATCGTTCGGCGCCCCTACTGCATTCCCAATGTCTCCCAGATGATTCTCTGCACTAGAGTTGGTCGACGGTGCCCTTTTCTGCCTTACTCGGTCCATCCGGAAGTTGGCAAAGGCTAGGAAAACGGTCTCTTAAATCCGATGGTCTGTACTCTCTGAAGATGCTCCTAGGCTGCACGGGTTTCCCTTTTGCAGGTTACTATTTTTCACTACGTGCTCTGATTGTTTAGAGAGAACGCAGCAGACAGCATCAGTTGATAGATATATCCGGCACTGTGAATCATCGCAGGTTAGGTTCATAATGTTTGATAACTTTGTAAGATCTTCAGTGTGTACGTAAACCTGGCGATGCAAACTCAGGACATGTTCGTAGCTTGGTTCTGGGACAACTTGCAGGGAGGTTATAGCCGACCCAAGGCGGATGTCAGAACGCTTAAATTCTCCCTCATTCGCAATAACTGGGCACCTAACAGAGAGAAATAGTCTTTTGAATATAGTGAACAAAGGGTGAATCTCCAAGAGGTGGTTCCCAACACTAACTTTATTGTGCTTTTGTATTAATTTAACATGATCGCTATTCGCCAGATAGATATATACCCGGTTCACAGAGATCTTAGTGAATACAAAATATTCTTGGGAGTAACAAGTTTACCGATGACCATGATATATGCACTAATCGGAATATCTCCTATGACATCCAATTTGATGGCTTGAGTTTTACTAGGGTAAGTCAGTTTCTGGGTTTCAGTGGCATAACTTCCTGGTCTCTTCGTCTGCCCAGTAAGGCGGGTGCCATTCCCTCAACGTTTATTTAATGGTTCACCTTGATTACTCCAGATTGTCTCTAGTTCGTTTCTGTCAGGCGTCTTCTTACATACATTTTTATTTTCTTACATATTTTTTACATCGTATCTCAGTTTGTCACACTCATAACTATTCCCTTGTACTCAGAGGAAACAGCAGAGTCGAGATATTTGTTTACAACGATCAGCTGGACCGAACGTCGAAATAATTGAACTTAGAAGGTTATTTGAGATTATCTAGTCGCGTTATCCTAATTATACAATATTAATGCTCCAGCGGGCTATTTCAAAGATTATCTAGTACTTACCAGCTCCAAGGCTGATTAAAACACAAATAAAATCCCTTATTGAAGTCACAAAAAAAAAACAAATATATATATATATATATATATATACACAGGTCACTTAAACAGTATAACTAACATAGAGAGCTGATTTAATTTTTTTTTTTTGAACAAACTAATTAAAAGTAATTAATAAGTTCCTACTAGAAAAAAAAGTGTATAAAAAAGGTTAAATATTAATTAATAAATTAATATTTATTTAACTTTAACAAATATTAATTAAAGTGCAAAGAGCTACTCTCCTTCAATTCCTAGACTGTTTCTTCTATCGCTAGTTTAAACGCAACAGAGATTCACTTTGAATCCACTTTGAATTATCCACTGAGTTATCAGAAACTAGAATTTCTTCATCTAATACTCGAAAGGAACTACCTAACTCTTGTATAGGCTACAAATAGTCTTTGTTTTCTACAGTTAAGCCGGAATTAATTAAAAATATTTTTAATACATTTTACATTATTGAATCTTTCTTTAGATCTTTAAATCCAATATAGATTGAATGTCTACCTTATTAACTAAATGTTCTGCTTGCATCCATTCTCCTTCTGAAATTCAACTAATTTATCTTTTATTTTACTTTATTCTATTGATTAATTTTAATGCAAGAGATGTTAGAGTGATACTACGATACCCCTCCTCCTAAGTTCTTTTTTTTGATTTTATTAATTTTGTACACTATAGATTTAAATGGTTCTAATAACGTGCACTTATTTTTGGATCACAACTGTCCTACCCGTAATTTTATGAAATTTAGTTATTTACATTACAAATAATAATTTTTTTGGTAATATAATTTTTTTTCTCTAACCATTAATATTTCGGGAGTAAGTTTCAGTTATTGAGATGAATCGTTGTTACTAATTAGACGCCGCTTCATGAACTCAGCAAATAACTTTCGGTATGCTGCCAGACGGTTGTTTTTGACCAAATTTACAGTCCTTGATAAAATTTCAATAGTATTTTATATGCATGCTACAAAAAAATTTAATTATTTTATAATTTTGTTTTTTTGAATGATAAAAATAATACTTAATTGTAAAAATATCAATTATAATCGCTGAAACGGGAGTTTTTGTTATAGATTTTTACAAAAAAAATCACTATATATCTCTCTTTCTCATATATATACAGAAAGTTTCAGGAGGAAAGGGAAATAATCTGGGAACTGATTCTAGCCCTTGTAATGAGGAAAATATACATACAAACATATGTCTGAAAACATTTTGTTATCAAGTTATGGCTAGCGAAAATTTTCGCTCGGAGTTCATTGTCCCGGTGATATGAGGTCATACTGAAACTTTTAAGGAGTAAACTTACGTTTCTCATGTTTTTGACCTGATAAATTTAATAATACTGCTCCAAAAATTGTATTTCCCGTAGTTTTCAGGATATCCGATGTAAAACAGAAAAATAATTTTGAGAAAATTGATGCAGTATAATCTGAGACGATCAAGACAAATCAACTTTTATTGTTATAAACAAAACAGAACAAACCCCAATAAAAAATTTTTTATGAATTTATAAAAATTAACAGCAGTCGTTTTTAGTACAATAAATTTAGACCGTTAAATAATTAAAATACTTTTAATTTACTTTAAAAAAAAATATACTGTATTAATTTACAATAATTCATCGAGATTTGCATTAATATCGATCCATTTTTCGACTGATTTCGTTACTTTTTCTGTCGCCATCTTAATGATATCTTTGCGTACTTTGAAGGCAGCAGTATTGAGAATGCTGCCTTCACGTGTGTCTAAGTTCATCACGTGTGTCTAAGTTTTGTTTTCATGCATCGCATTTCATCCATCCCCATACACAGTAATCTAAGGGATTAAAGTCCAGCGAGATAGATGGTCAATTTACAAGCACTCCTGCCAATTCATTTTCCAGTAAATTTGTCATCTAAAATTTTTTTTACTTCATTCGTGAAGGGTGTTGCTGCTCCATCAAGTATGAATTCTTTTCAGTTTGTTTCGTCAAAGAAACATCTTCATGCACAGTAAGAAATTAATTATTTAAAAATTCCAGATAATTTCTTCCCGTGAAATTTTTTGGTGTGAAAGGACCTATTAATTGGTTGTCAATCATGCCACACCAAACGTTCCCCGAAAATCGTTGTTGGAAATTTATTTTAACTGCAGCATCTGAGATTTCTTAAGACCACGATGTGAATTTCGTGTTATTTATGCCATTGCGGGTGAAAGCAGTTCCGTCCGAAAATGTATGAATGGAATTAAGTGGCGATTATTGTTAACCCACTGATAAAACTGCAGTCGTCTGGCGTGGTCTACTAGCTGGAAGTGTTGAACTTTCTGAACATGATAAGACGCAGTCCGTGAGCGTATAATGTCCTCCAATCTGTAATTTGAGAAATGTTGAGTCGTATAAAAATTCTTCACGTGCTCGTTGTAGGATTAAGCTGTACCAACTGTAGAATGCTTTCCTTTTATCACCATGTACTGGTTGTCGTTCAGATGAATAATGAGCGCTGGGAAGTGTACCATTTTCACGAAGATTATTAAAAATTCTTTAGTGTAGTACTTTACTAGTTACTTTACTAGTGTAAGTACTTTACTGTTTGGAACTACTCGTCCAGAATACTTATTTCGGTAGTTTTCCTCCGCAGTTGGAGTACTTCCACCGCAAATGCCGTACACTAAATTTGTATCAGCATTTTCTGCATGAGTGAAGAGATGCAGCATTTTTCAGATTAATTAACGGAATTTTATTTTTTCAAATTCAAGATTTTTTTCAAGATTCAATTGGAAAAATGTAGGAACAGTTTAGTAGAGTACAAGAAAACAAAAACCTAGATACATTGATTCTCAAAAATAATTAAATCCTATCAAAATTAATGATAACAATGAGTAGTATTTAAAGTTAATTTAGAAGCAAACAATTAGTGTTGCCAACCTAATTTTTCAAAGGTCCAAATTTATTGTACTAAAAACAGGTGTTTTTAGTTTTTACAAATTCATTATTTTTTATTTTTTTTTGCCGGATGATATCGCCACATAATCTTGATGCTTGTGCGTGGGATATTGAAATGTAGCGTACGAAAAATGCCGTGCCAGACTAGGATTTTTCTGTTAAGTTTTGTTTTTAATAACAAAATTTTGGAAAAATTGCCCCACTTTATATTAAGTTCAGTACGTGCATACATGTTTATCTTAAAATAAAAAAAGTCTCCAATTTTTCTTCCTTCCCCCAAAATTGGAAAAATCTATCTTTCTATTATCCATTTTTTTATACCTCCTTATGCATAGTAGAAATAGTGTAACAAAAAAATTAAAAGTAATAATTTGGGGGCGGTATTTTTTAAATTTGTAAAACATTTTGGGATTATTTAAACTTTTAATAGTAATATTACATTCAAATTTTACTGTAATTCCCCTCCTCCAGAAAATAAATCTTAGGTAACTTTTTATTCGTTGTACAATTTTCTGTAGAATGTTTTTTAGTTTCTTATATTTAACATAGTAAACGTAGACAAATCAAAAAAGTTTCTAAGGAAGTGATTTTGGGGATAGGGGAGCAGAAAAAACTAAAAAAAAAAAATAGATTTAAAATTTTTTTTTCATTACTCAAGAATAAATAATTAACGGGGGGATGAATAACAACTTTGTTACCAGTTATTTTTCCTTTAATTTGGCTTCTAACATTAATTTTAGACAAAAATTCCACTATTTTTCCCATTCCTCATTGAAACCATTATTTATAAATCTCAAATGAATACGAAATAAAACAAATACTCAATAATATATTAATATTTAATTTGTTGGATTAATTTTGATCGAATACTAACAACTGATCTTTAACTCTAGTTTAAGGTATTTCCTTAATAATAAAAAAAAGAAGAATTTAACATAGTGTGTTGTGAAACTTTTTAATGAGTGGCCTACCACTCATTCATCCATCCTTTTTCTATTGTTCATTTTGAAAAAGAATAAAAAAGAAGTTATTCAAGAAAGGGGAGTTGGAAAATAAACATAGAGGGATGAGAGAAAAAACTTTTTACGTATCCTGCACTCACTTTTATTTTCATTAATAAAAAATGAATAAAAACAGACGAGTAAAAAGAATGAATGATGTATCACCCTTTAACTTGCTTGCTCCTACGCCCCTTTTTATGAGCGATAAACTTATCCTTTTATATATATATATATATATATATATATATATATATATATATAGAGAGAGAGAGAGAGAGATAGAGAGAGAGAGAAGTAAAAACAAACTTCAAACGTTACTACGTGAGCTATATATGTACATATGTACTATTTACCTTCCACATTTTATGTGTAAATATTTTAAATTTTAATTTTGAAATGTAATTTTAGTAGAGTACATAAACTTTATTAAATAATTGCTGTAAGTGATGTTCACTGCACTAAATTGTTTTACGGCCAAATAGTCAGACAAAAAAACCAGCTATTATGTCAGTCAAGTATGAAATCTCTCCACCTTGCTTCTTTCATTAAAATTAATATGGCTGCCTGTTAATACCAACAATCAATAATAGAAATATAACATCACGTAGACTTTTCTAATAGTAAAATTACATTCTAATACTACCCTACTAAAGGACATTTGTATATGGGTCTCTCTGTGTGTGTGTGTGTGTGTGTGTGTGTGTGTGTGTGTGCCCGTCCTTCTTAGCTTAGCACCGGAATATACCGATCACTAGCGGAAAATCCCGTTTCGTTAGTATTTATTTCTAGAGTTAAATTTCCAATTTAACTTTCATTATATCAATTTTTATCATTCAAAAAAAAAAATTTATACAAGAGGTAATCCCAATCCGAGACGCCGCCCGAAGGGTCTAGTTGCGGAGGGCGTGCTTACGGCACGCCTCTGCAGCTAGTAAATCCTATTATTATGACTATAATTACAAACATTATTATAAAATGTAGACCTACAAACAATTTTTTTTAATTTTATTTCTTTTTAAAATTACTATTTGAATAAATATTGAAAGAACAAATTAATAGATAAAACATTAATAATATTAAGTTTTTTTTTTACATAATTAAACATATGCAATTTTTTGTTTGCTTGAAACAATGAATGAATGTTTTGAATAACTAGAGGGACAAAAACCCTCCAAGAGCAATTAACTTGTTTATAATCCGTTTTATTCTGCCTGACATCCTGTAACATCTGCCAGTGGATGAAAATAAATTATTTTTTTTGAGTTTTGTAGTGTGTGGAAAAATGATATTCCTGACCAGGAATCGAACCCAAAACCTCTGAACGAAATGCAAGGAACTACCACTGTACCACAAAAATAGGGAGATAATGATTAATGATTTAAAAAATATTTCAAAGTATTACAATTATTGTTCTTTACCTGATTCGAGCATATGTATGTTAATCAATACAATGCATTGTAAACTGTAATATATGTCGATGTTTGCACATGTTACTACCAGTGATTTTTGTGCTTACTTTCACTTCGTAATAATACTAAGAAATTAACCTTACGTAAAATTATAATTTTTTTATATCGGTTACTTAGTCATCATTTTTCTCTCATTTGTAGGCGATTTTATCAAAATGTTTTTGACAAACCTTGTTT
The DNA here is from genome assembly GCF_047948215.1 of Lycorma delicatula. Lineage (NCBI taxonomy): Eukaryota > Metazoa > Arthropoda > Insecta > Hemiptera > Fulgoridae > Lycorma > Lycorma delicatula. Next base: position 31,178,641 of record NC_134457.1, on the reverse strand, counting down.
TTGTTTCTAAACTGAGAAAAATAACTCGAAGGAAGATGGAATTATTAAAATATATCTTAATAAAAAAAATATAGTACTTTTTTAATGATAATACCTAACTTACGACTTTTATTAACGTAGGTTTTTAAACACCGATGCAGAACTGTACTGTACAAAACAAACAGTATGCAAAATATACCAGTACAAAATATTAATAAAAAATTATTATTATCTAGAAGATTCTGTGTTCGAATTTGTATCGTGCTTTACATAATTATTGTACTACATTTCTAAAGCAACTATTTTGTGATTATGTGAGGATAATCTTTATCAAAAAATTATCTTTGTTAAATTTCAATTGAATTAAAAAGAATATTCTCAGTTCAGTCCTAATTTTCATTTGTGTTAAGTCTTAGACGTTATTAAAAGGGTAAATGTCGATGATTTTTCTTTTGTTATACTTAGTAGTGGAACGACAAGAATGTAATTTCTTATAATGTAATCGTTGTAAATACCATAAAGATTTTTTTATAAAAACTGTATTGCCTGTTTGGATGATTTGATTTTGTTTTTTTTTTCAGTTGTTATGTATAATTGTTGAGTAATTTTATCAACCATGATGTCATTTTAATAGAATATTTTCTCCAAAATTTTAAGAAACTTTCATAGAAAACCTTGATTAAAATTGTACTAGATATTTTAAAATTCTTGAGACCTTTGGTTCACTAAACTAACAGTATTAATCACTAGCAGTAAAAATACTATTATTAAGGTAATATTATATTGCTTTCGCAAGTTATTTTTGTTTTTTTATCAAGATACAAGGGTCTTTGTATTTCTTGTAATTGAATTTCTTTCTACAGTCAGCATTTATTATAGACCTTTAATACAAAAAAAAATTGTATTAAATAAACTGTACTTTTTTTAAAAATATCCTCAAATTTAAAAACAAAAAATAAAAAAAGTAATACTTATCCAATTGATCATTCAATTTTTACTTTTAAATTTAGCATAAATAAGAAATGGTACGTAAGTTATACTTAATGTGATGTTAACTTTTAAAATCAAGTTTTAAAAAGGTATTTAGCTATTTATTTTCTGTTTTGTTCTAGTTCTTATTTTGAAGGTAATTTTTTTAAATTTATTTTAAGCGAATTTAATTATTTAAACTACAGTAAAATTAAGCTGAAAATATTAATTAAATAAATTATTTATACATCAGACTGTTAGGTATTATAATCTGTTTTCAAAATTACCGAAGGTAGAAAGGTAGCTTACCATTTCATTTACAATGATATAATGTAAATCATTGAATTTTGTTAATTACGATGCAATTATAATTTTAATCTTACATTAGGCTTAACATATAGACCGAAACGATGGCCAAATCCATTTTGCGAATAAGCAAAATAATATAACCTCTAATAACGGTAAAATATAATTTTACTGACAATACTGGTAATGTTGTCCACGATAAGCAAAGTATTATTTATTAAATATCAAATTTATACGTATATAACTGTAATTATAATATTGCTGCTAATACCAATACCAAATAATACTACATAATTAAAATAACGTTTAAAAACCATAAATTAGCAATATGAAAAATTAATAAATCTTATTGAATAATAATTGCTTTATATTTTTCTTTTCAACAATTTAGCAGTCATTTTCCAGATTGTATTATTTTTTTTTTATTGACTGTGCAGACCATAATTGTTAATAATATTAAAGTAATAGATTATATTTATACAAGTAAAACTACTACTCCGGAACTTCCGATACCGCTTCTGCCGTCTCTTCGCTCGGTACGAGGCTGGATCTTTTCCATTTCGAGGGAAGATCCAAACAAGTGACCAGTTTGCGGTATTTTGCTTCCCGCCAATTATGTTTATGGCGGGAAATTGGGGATAGTGTACATATAAATAGCTTGAAAGCTGTAACGCGCCAGTATGAAATTTCCAGGACACAACAACCTCGGCCCTAGAAACCCTTTTGATATCCAGCCCCCGGTCGTTGTTGATTATCAGATCGCGCTTGTGCCCGACCACGTCTGCGAATCAGCCGCAGAACATCATCATATACGGGCAGCTGATGACGGGCGATCGGTAATTTTGCTGGGGATTTCTATCGGAATGGGAATTGGCATAGTCTCGTTGGTGCCGCTGGTCTATCAACCAAATACGCAGTTGAATCAGTTACTAAGGTATTATATCCAAGGATGTAAAAAAGACGTACAGTGGAGATGAAGATGGCTGATGAACCACCAGCTAAGATAGCTAAAGTAAACAGTAAAGCTTTGGCGCATAACTCGATTATAGGGGCAAGCAACTTTATACCCCGAGCAATTTCAAACTACAAAACCGGCAAGCTTACCTTCAAACACCAACTTCTCCTATGGTCGTGTAGGCATCAGATCAAATTATTGACCGGGAAGTTATAGTAGTCAGAAGTCTTTTCGGGCACATTGACAGCAATTGAGGTTCCGGCTACATACAAAAACATTGGGTACGTCATTACAACACTAGCCTACATTCTATTCGACAATAACCTGATTAGGAATTCAACAAATTTTAATTTTATTTAAAAACTTATAATTCTAAACCACTATTGTAACGCGCTTCTAAAGTTGATTATTTAATATTGTAAAGTAAAATTTTTTCATCATCTAATTCCCTTAAAATAGTACAACATTATAACAGTGATGTAAGAAATAAAAAAATAAGAACAATATTTATTATTTATAGATAGTAGATAAATTCTCATTGTCGCCTAAAAGTGTTGGTAAATCCTTTTCCTAAATTTAAATTTCCTCTACTTTAGATGTGATCAGATTTTAGTCGTCTCAAATTCTTGAATTTTCGAAAATAAAAACATTAAGTCTAAATCTTTTACATGATATAATATCTCGAAGTGCGAGCGTATTAATAATATTAGTTGGATATTCCCCAACATATTGGGGGGATATCTCCCGATATTTTGATCTGAATGTTGACCTACAGGTTTTCTATTTTATTTTTCAGTTTTAAACAGCATTTTCGGATTAATATTTTCATAATTAATCTATTCTCATCGTAGATAAAAAGGAAACAGTGATTAATCATTTTCATATTTTTAATTCTCATTACTAAAAATTTGTAACTTTTTAGAAATATTAAATCATAAATCTCCTTCATTTCAGGTCCATTTCAAGTTTTCAAGCATCCATAAATTCATCACACCAAGTTAAAGCTTGATAAATTCGTTAAAATTATTTAATAAAAATTTAGTATGTGATTTTTTTGTACTAAAGTATTTTATTAATTTTAACATTTGACGATTTAAAGTTAAACATATGTTGGTAGAGCAACCTTTTTGAGAATTTATTTAAGTGAAAGAAAAAATGTATTTTTTTCAATTATATTTATACATTTCTTTTAAATGAAAAGTACATAAACTTTATTTCATTAAACACTTCTGATTTATTCTTTTTTTTTTTTTTGTAATTGAATTATTATTCATCGTAGTTCAATTTTTTTGAATTTTGGGCTTTTTTTGATACTTCTGTTTCAGTCGATTGAAATCAAAAGAGGAAGTTTACAACTAGATTACAACAGTCCTAAATCCAAAATTTCAACATCCTGCGGCTAATCGTTTTTGAGTTATGCGAGATACATACGTACGTACAGACGTCACACCGAAACTAGTTAAAATGGATTCAGGGATGATCAAAATGGATATTTCCGTTGAAATCTGGAAAGCGAAATTTTTCGCGATCACAATACTTCCTTTACTTCGTACAAGGAAGTAAAAATGAATAAATATCTTCTTTTTTTTATATATAAAGTTAAAAAGTAAGCTTTTAACTCCGTTTCTTTCTCAGTATTATATAATTTTTTTTGGACAGAAAGTAAAACGTTTACCAAAAGCTTACTCTGCTTAACATTTAAATATCTCCTTGAATCAAATAGTGTAGATTATTCCGGTCTCTACTGTAACAGCATAGCAATATCTACAGTGAAGTCTAAAGTTACTTAAATTGGTAATAGAGTATTAAAGTTTACTAAAGTTTCCTCCTGAAGTTATATCAAAAGCATAACTACGTCTTTGTAATAAATATTGTGATCTCTTTTCTTTAGTTTGTTTATAAATTTAAAATTTAATTACAAAATAAATAAATACCATTACAAAGTTTTATTCTTTATCAAATAAGAAATATAAGTTTTTTTTTTATTATTAATTTAGATTTAAATGGTTTAAGGCAAATTGAAAAGAAGAAACGTTTGTAGTAGAATCTTGTTAAAGGAAGAACTGGGTCAGAAGCTAATATCTTAAGACAATCAGGATTATTTAGATTGATAGTATACAGAATAGTAATTTAGTGGCACACAAAGAGATTAGAGTAAATGAAAAAATAAATAAAGATGTAGAATAAAAACTTAACATTATGATTTAGAGAAAAAATTAACAAACAAATACATTAGGAGAAACTGATTATAAAAGGAGACATTTTTGCACATAGGCATAAAAATTCTTTGAAAAAATTCAAAGCAAAATTTATAAAAAAAATAATTGGTGTAATTTTTATGTAATATTATATAAATAACATATCTTAACACGTGCAAGCGATTTTTACAAAATCATAGAAAAATTTATGATATATCTATGTTTATTTTTGTGTTGTAATAACATTTTCCAAGTACAGAGTATCACTACACATGATTCTTTAGAAAAGATTTCTATAAAATTATTCGAGGAAAATCCCTTTTTTAGCTTTTCTCATCAGTGGTTGAATATTCCATTTAATATTGAATATCTGTTCAAAAATATAAAATTAAATCCATTTGAAAGGCGAAATTCTGGACAAATGGTTATATAAATCCCACTCACACGATCCAAACATCAACCACCGTACATACACAAATCTTTGTGTACTCTCTATTGAGTATTCAAAGGAATACCGGATAATTGGAAGCTAGTTTATTTTTTAATTTTAACTACATTAAAAAAAAAAATAATAATATCTTAAGATTAAAAGGCAGTTTTCTTACTTACAAATTGTTTTTATTGTAAAATTTAATAAATTAAAAAGAAATGAAAACCTGATTCAAACAAGGCAAGCAAATTGTATTATCAAAATTAATATAAGAAAGAAGAAAATGTGCTTCATCTTATAAGATGATTTTTTTTTCGAAAAAACTCGTTAAATTATTTTTACAATTTCTAAGCGTTCATGTAATAAGCGTTCTAGGCATGGTCTAAGTGTTGTTATAAGCGTTGCACTTTAACATTATTTAACCTCAGTGATTACTGATAACAGCAAATAAAACTTTCTACTCTGATTTTACTCCGTAGAAAATGGCGGCAAATTTAAAATATCATTTCGTTTTCGGACACATAATTTAATATTAATAATAACAATAATGAACGATGAATAATTTGAACTTGTGCTAAAATTCGTATTAAATTTTCTTTTTAATATTTATCTGTTTATTGAAGAACACATTCAATTTCCTTATCTTTTATAAGTAAATAAGGTTATAATTGTGATGTACAATAATAATTTCCTGGAGCTTGTAAATTTACTTATAACTAGAAAAAGGGAAAATTTAATCTCCATGCAAATACCAGGTTATTTTAGCAACGTTGCAGCCAGCTTTTCAAATTAAAAAAAAAAGAAGAAATAAAGTATAATATATATTTAATATAAGTAAAATGTATATATTCATATATCCTATATACATTGAATTAAGGATACAATTTAAAAGGATAAAGAAGGTGTTTGGGGACTAAAAAAAAATTCAGCGAACCAACAAATTCAAAAGAATATGTTAAGTAGTTGATTTACATCTCTTTTGAAATGCACTTGTGATTTGACAGGCAATTTACATTCCCTTTCTTAGTAATCTACATACAGATTTGACATCTAAGTTTTCAAAAGCTTCAATTGAATGTTTTGAATCTCGTATATAGGCTTTCAATAAACTTATTAAAGATTTTGATTTAAGATAAACCGGTAGGATAAAGTACTTGAATAAGTATTCAATATAAAATATTGAATAACGTAAAATCAATAAATTATACCTAAGGCATTATAAAATTATTCTGTGTTAGGAAATTCCACACGTTATAAATTAAAAATTTTTTTTTTTGTTTTATTAATATTAATATTTTAAAGTGTTTTTCATATGTATAAATTAATAATGACTAATATTATTTTTTTAAAGAAAGACTGAGGAATTCCAATTATAAGATAATTTTGTTTTTGTACTGAATTCATTTACAATCGGTTTCTACATTTAAGTTATTCAACAGATTATCATTTGAAATAGAATCATCCAATGATAATCCCCAACGAGTACAAAAACAATCAATGTAAATAAATACTAGTAACTATGAAATAACTTGATAATATTTGATACTATCTTTGATAGTTAAATATCGTCAGACATAATCAAAATCTTCAGACGTAATCAAGTCAGGTATGTAAATAGAACAACAATAAATGAAACATTAACTTTAATTATAACAGCAAGAGATTAAACATTGTCTTTAAAATAACATTAAAAAAATGGACGTAAGGATCCATAAATTGTATAACGGAGAATAAAAAAAAAATAATTATAATAAGTGATAATTATAAGTGGTAAGAAGTCCAACATGCCAGATCATCATAACGGTCCGTCAACCAGATCAAGCACATGCAGTCTTTTCAGCCTCCTAAAGTCCTCACTGTTGTCAAATAAATTCAAAGCTAGATGATTAACATGCTTCTCCAACCCGGATATTTATTTCGAAACTACACGTTCAGCTTCTTGAACGTATGGAATGCCTACGAAATCGTGAATCTCAGTATTCCGCGAACCACGGCGCTTGGATTATGTTCCATAGTATTTTATTGTGGAACCTTTGAATGATTTCAACATTGCTGTTATTGGTTGTGCCCTGGAATTCAATTTTTCAATTCCGTAAGTCCATACCGGCATCAAGAAATAATTGTAAAGAACAATGTTGAAATCACCTACCCAATATCCAGTACACCCTTTTAAACTTAACGTCAACCAACCTCCTATTCTCCTTTACATGATCTCTCTAAGTTAAATTGCAATCAAGGTAAAAGCCCAGATATCCTACTGGCATGAGGTAAGCTGACACCTTTTAAATGAACTTCAGGGAAATTTTTTTTTTCTTCTCATCGTGAATATTACGTGGTTGAACTTTGTTGGAGCCTTTGTTGGCATTTATGTAGCCAAACAATGATCGTATCCGGTGCAAATTGAAGTTTCTCCGAGGCTATATTTTGGCTACTGTCAACCGCCAAGATTACAGTGTCATCTGCCTATGACGCAACTGTAACACTGTCTGGATTAGATAGGTCAGCAGTGTAGACCAGGAATAGAACCGGTCCCAGAACTGAGCGCTGTGATTTATTGTCGAAAAACTTAGATTTCTCTTGATTGTAGTTAACTCGTGGTAAGCAATCATCTAGGTAGCTGCGCAGGATTAAGTAATAAGGTTGTGGCAAGCATGATTTTAATTTTAAATAAAGACCGGGCAACCAAACTTTGTCAAATACTTGGTTTACGTCCAAAAACGCTACCGAGACCTTTCCTCTTCTAGACATTTGACGATAACATTAATAACTCTCAGTGTTTTTCCACTGTTGAAAGTCTGTCTCTTCTAAAGTGAAATGATTACTATTTTTGATAGGTGACAAAAATGTTCAATCGAACACCAATCTCATTCGCACTGTTAAAGACGATTAGTGGGTGGTTAGGTCTGTAACGACAGCCAAAAGACCGAAACGTTTGCTAGGCAAGGTGTTCCAGCAAGAAGATGCAAGAAGGTACCAAGGACCAGATTAGTGACTTCTTACATAGCCCGATTCCTTTATCAAAGCCTCCCTTTGAGGCCCTTCTCGAAGGTGGAAGTATTAGAAAATGGAAATAACACAAGAAGAAAAGAGGATTGAGAACATACAAAAGACTCCAGGTTTGACTCCACGAGGATTATATCCGCAATACCGGCTAGAGCTATTTCTTACGAAATTATTTAATGCAATCCTTAGGACAGCTCACTACCCATAGAATGGTAAATATCGCAGACAATGATGGTCTTGAAACGTGGCAAACCTTCGCAGAAAGTATCTTTCTATAGGTCTGTAAGCCTACTACCGATTCTATCTTAAGTGTTTGAGAAACTGTTCCTGCGTAGATTATGATCATAAATTTTTATTACAAATAAAATAAAGTTTATATTTAAACAAATTAATACATTTCTATTTATACTTCTTATTAATATTTAATACGTGTCATAACTAATTCAAAATATATAATTAATTAATAATAAATATATCAATAATTATATTACATTATCCACACACGGATTTTAACTGTATTATTCTAGGATTTAGATGAAACATAATAGAGACTTGTTCGTCTATCTCTCTTCTTTTTTTTTGTTTTTGCCCAGCCATTATTCAGAAATTTTAAATTTGGCATTATTAAAAAAAAAAAATGAAAATAAGTTTTTATAACTTAACAGAGAAAAGTTAGGAAAAGTTACAAGCTTTAAAAGTGTTAAAAATGAAGTTTGGTCCAATTAAAGACTTTTAGGGTTCATTTTTCGATTACATTGCATATTAATATTTCATATGAAATTAGGTCAACCGAGTAGATAGATTAATTGGAAGAAGCTAACTTCTTAATCAGTTCATCTTGACCTTGAAGTTAGATAAAATTCTAATAATTTTTCTATTTCCCATTTCATCCATACTATCTACTTTTTTTAAATTTATACATAAAGCTTTCCGAGAATGCAGTAATAAAATAAAATGAGTAAAACGATTGTAATGTGGTTATTATCAATTTATAAGAAATAAGTACAAAAACTACGTCAAAATATTGTGTTTTCCAATTCTGTAATAAATGTGTATGAAAAAATTTAATGATGTTTCCTCTTTTAACAGTGATATTTGTTAAACTGGAATTTGTAACTACAAAATTTAGAGAACAAAATTATATTACTTTGAAAAATTTGTCACTTTTAATAAAAAATATAAACTATAAATATTAAATCTTTATATTACATTATTTACACTTAGTTTCCCATTTTAGAACCTTAGTGAAATTTTAAAAATATTAAATGAGTTTTAAATAAGAAGAGATTGTACCAATGCCTTATTATTTAGCTTGAACTCTGAATAGATACAATTTAAAGGAAAATATTTATTTGATGCATGTTGATTCGATTGTAAATGTATAGATACATTTTAAAAATTAAAAAAATATTGATTATACGATGATACTAAAAAATAATAAAATGAAGGTGTACCATTATTATGAGAGGAATATTTATGCCTGTTTGGAGAATTTATTTAAAATCAAACATTACTAAAATTAGAGCATATATTGTTACAAATTTGTACCCAACTGCTAAGAAAATATTTTTTATTCTGACGGTATAACAGGACATCAAAATGTAATGACGCTGGTATTTTATATAAATGAAAACAGGAAATGCACCATTGTAATCAGGATACACACAGGACAATATACAGTATTTTCATAGAATAAAATAACTTACAAAAAGTAAATATCTATTTATCAATAGCTCATATTCTTTGATTCTTGAAGGTGTTTAAAAAACTATCTTTGAAAAATATGAGTGACAACGTGTATCTCCAAATTAGCAATTTTTAGGGTGAATAACGTGCAAGTTTATCAGCAATCAAAAAGAAACGTTTTACCCTAATTATGACCAAAAAAAATAGAACACTCTTCTTTGATCAGTCTTACATAATAAAGTGTATTACAATACAAGAAAATTATGATGGCACAGATGTCTTAGAAAACACATATGTCTTAATTGATAATCCTTAAAAATCTGTAACAACGAAGATAAAACACATTCTTTACAATCTTGATTGCTTTTACAAAACTTACGATTTCTCAAGGAAAGTAAAGTATGGATAAATGCTAATAATTTGAAATCGAGTTAATAAAATAAGCTCAGTAAAAAACTGAAGTTAAAGATGTTAGGTGTGTAGTTTATCTCTAATAATTACTTATGACATTAGCAATTGATAAAAATTAAAAAAAGTAAAGAAAAAACAACTTTTGACAGTTTGAAAAATTCATCGTGGAGCTTGTTTTTTCTCCAATCTCTCCCGAATCGGATACCACAGTGAAGCATAACACCATCCGGGGGAGTGTCTTTTTATAAGCCGGCTGGATCTTAACTATTAATTCCTGACTCCAACTCCCAGAGTAGGGTTAGCAGACCCGACTATTTCGTTCCTATTACCCCCCCCCCCTTCAAACAAAGGAGCCGGGACTCGGTCTTTATGCCTTATTTACCTCAAATGAGAACACCTAAAAGAGTATTCTCGCCAGGACTACGGTCTTTTCTACAAGAGGATGAGACAGTCCTTGTGCCTCATCACTGCTACCCATCTGTGCATGCATAAAAGAAAAGCAGTTCAGCAGGGAGCTGTGTCTCATCCCATCGTTGCCCCAGCAGCCCTATCCTTCTGTTGAAGAAACTATGTGATAAAATCAGATATAGCACGGAATTGTACGCCATTCGCAAACATACGGCCCATGATACTCTACACCGTAAGTGGTTCAGTAATCGACTCACATTGCAACCCTGTCCGAGGTCCGATAGACAAACACGACATGATCCGGAGCGCCAAGCTCCCTGCATGATAAACAAAAGGGGTCACCACCCCGCTGTCGTTCATTCAAATATACCAGCAACATACCGTGGCCAGATAGGAACTGGGTAATAGGAGATCTTGCCAAAAATACGGCTGACACATGGCTTCACCTGCGGAATCAGGTGGTGAGTCCACCGCCCGGTGAAGGAACGATCCCAACGAGCCTGCCAAGCTTGAAAAATCCGATCTTGCATTTCAGTCTTACCAGCCCCTTGGAAAAGCCCAATCCGCATAGTAGCAAGCTGCTGAAATAGGAGAACCCCCACAATAAGCAGCACCGCCTCAGTGAATACAGAATAGTACGCAGATACTATGCGGAGAGCTATCCTCCTATGCACGCCCTCAAGCATGCGTCTATTCCTATAGCTCCTCAGTGCCTGTGACCAGACCTCAACACTATATAATACTACCGAGTTGATCCCATTACCATAAAGCGCTCGCTTGGAGGCCCGAAGGCCGGCTACATTTCCGAACAACCTACTCAAGGAAGTCACCATCGCACCTGCCTTCTCTGCTCCCTCACCGCGCAGCTTATCTATGCAAATGTGTACTAACGTATAATCAATAACATGGTAGTGAACACGTAAGTTAGCGGTCGTTAAATGGTTATAGTACTAAAAGAAGAGTAAGTATGTATACTGTACACGATTAATTTTCTAAATACTAATTTGTAAGTACATATCAAAAACCCTCTAGATATAGCTTTTAGATAGAAAAATAAAATAAAATGTAAGGAAAAGTAAAGTACGAGAAAATGAGATGAAGAATTCGGGTGAAAAGGGATGAAAAATAATGTCTGTAGGCGTTCCCAGTTCCTAAGTATAGTGCTAGTCGATTCTACTCTTATCTAGATGGCTTATACAAATATATAACCCGTTCTGGTACTTTTTCAGTTTAAATTTTCCTTTTTGTCGCTGCGTTAATTGTATTAGTAACTGGCTTGGTAAAACTTTTTTTATGATTCCCTTGTGTTGCTTTGCTTTGCCTTGCATTAATATCCTATATTGCTATTAAACATTACTGAAGTAATTAATATTATTACTTTCCTTTACAATAAACACCGTCGTATTACATTAGCATATCTTTGTCTACATGGTTAATCACAATTTTTTATATGTTTTCTGTTTACATTAAAACGAGAAGAGCTTTTTTATTTTTAATAATTTTCTACTTTGTTGTACACAGTTCACGTCCTTTATGGATTATCTTTATGGAATTATTTCATTATAAAGATTATTAGAATTTATGGAAATTCATTAGTTATGTTATTATTATTATTATCATATCCTTTTTTATTTTGTAGGTTATTACTGAATAAAGCTTTAATAATGCCTTCATACTTTATCAATTGAAATTAATTGTATTGTGGTATGCTTTCTTGTTTTTTTTTTTTATTTTGTTTTATATCGTAATAAAATACAGAGCGTTCAGAAAGTAAAGTAAACTGTACATCTGTCATGCTCTAGTACAACAATATGAAATATCGACTTTACATTAGTTGTTGGAAATGGTCTCCATGAACATTCTGACGTATTTGTATGCGTTTTTTTTTTTTTTTGTTCATGAAGACTTTATTTCACAAATTGTTCATCGGGTAACTTCTTGATAAAATTACGAATAGCAATTAGACGTTCCTCGAAGCTTCAATGGTTTCTTTGATAAACATTAATTTTTGTATAAATCTCCGAAGCAAAACTCCGGTTGGGTTAACTCCGGAGAATGAGGTGCTTAAGAACTTGGAATATAGATCTCGGAAAAGCCTCTTACAGGAACTTCATGATATGCCTGGCTGTACGCGCGGTCACGCTGTCCTGTTGAATCCAGGCACTAATAATTTCGTCCTTGGTTAGCTTTCCCATATTCTGGTGGATGATTTCATAGTAATGAGCTGAATCTATTCTTTCTGATAAAAATACTGGGCTGATTCATCTCCTTCATATTGCAATCCACACCTCCAATCTTCTGGTCATGTAGAGGAATTTCAGTTACGGTATGTCGGTTAGTCATAGACAATAAACGTGAGTTCTATGCGCGCACATACGATGGTAAATAGAGCCATGCCTTATCGGTATAAAAAGCGTAGTCCAAAATATCGTCAGAATTTTCATCCAGAAACATTTTAAATTAGATTTACAAGATTGAATTTATTTTAAACAATCTGAGGCCAATAACTTTTGAACCTCTTTCAATTTATTTAGGATGAAACTGAACTTCTTAAAGAACTGTTTTGTCTGATGTTGCAACACTGATGTTTTTTTCTGTTAGGCCAACTTTCACATATTCTTGTTGGGACTATAATGTTTGTGCATTATAATTATAATTTATTAGTGCTTTATAATTAGCGATTGGGTACACAGCTTTTGTACAATGCATAAAAGCGTCCGAGATTTGCCTTTCTGCAATGTCAACATCTTCAGTTGATATTGAAGACAGGCAGAAATAGTAATGCAGAATTACCAACCTTTTACAGGTAATATTAATCATAGCGCATGGAACACAATAATTCAGTATACAAAATATAATCGTGTTTACCTAAGTGAAAAACTTTTCGAACGCACGGTATAATCTTTATTCTATTTTAATTGATTATATTTCTCTCCATCCAACTTATAAAATAATAATTTAGATATTTAATTCTTTTAATATAGTATCCCCTAAGTATTTTATACACCAAGTTTTATTTTTAATTTTTTTTTGCACAACTAAATGCTACAACAGTCCTAAATTCAAAATTTCAACATCCTACGGCTAATCGTTTTCAGTTATGATTTAAATACGTACGTACGTATAGACGTCATGCCGAAACTAGTGAATATGAATTCAGGGATGGTCAAAGTGGATATTTCCGTTAAAATCTGAAAACCAAAATTTTTGGCGATCATAATACTTGCTTTATTTCGTACAACGAAGTAAAAAATATGAGCACATACGACAAACTTACAAACAAACCCATGCACCATCATTTTTTATGGAGAGTAATAGGATTTTACATAATAACAAAACTAATTGTTTTGTCATATTAAAAATAATTTTTATAATAATGTTATTATTATAATGTAAGCTTAGAAGAATTTTTGAATTGGAAAAAGAGTGGTGTAATTTAATGATGAAGTAAAACTTCTTAGTTTATATTTTATTTCATATTTGTAATATTTATTTATTTTTTTTGAAATATACTTTTTCATTCTTTTAAATTACTAAGAATTAAATAATGTCAAATTTTAAAAATACTATGATATTACTAACAAAATTAAAGTAAAAGAACATTATCTATATATCGTCAATCATTATTTTTAAGCCAAATCTGTTGAAGTACTAAAATTTCTAATTGCTATTCCATTTTAAAATTATTTTCCGGTAATTTAATGATTAAATAGTGTGTATCCAATAAACGTAATTCTGAAAAAAAATTCAGAAACAAAGATACTTTTTTAGATTGACATTAACTTTTAGGAACATAAAAAAAACTTTCTAATAATAATTAATCATTAATTAATATCTGATTATATTTTTTCTTATAAAAATTCCTACCTACAAAATAAAAGAAAAGAATTTTTATTAAGTTTTTCTTTTTCTATTGAATCAATAATATTTCAATTATATTGTACATTTCACACGAAAAGTTAAAATTTTTTTCTTATAAAGTTTAAACAACTAAACTTTTAAAACTTTTCGATTAACACAAATACTTGAGGATTTCTTATAAGATGTAATGATACTGATGACGGAAATATTAACTAGATAACTCAGAAGGCAGTGATTGTGTATTCTCAAATATCTGATGGAACACTTACGTATGAACAGAGATGAATATATAATAGAATCAACCCTAACGAAATTTTATATTTTAGTATGTCATCTTACAAGGTAACGTTAATTGCTGATAAAAAAAGGTATAAAAAACCATTTTATTTTTATGTAGCTGATATAAAGATATTTTTCGTATATTGTATATCTGGTGGAAAATCTAAGCCAGCCTTATAGAAATATTTCGAATGTGCGATCACCTGGGTTGGTATGGTTACAGATAACGAGTAACTATTAAAAAAAAATGATTATGAACACTCAAATAGTTTATATAATCAGTCCTTGATCAGCATACGTGTTAACTAAGCTTTCTAAACGTTAGTAGTAGAAGAGTGTTAATATGAGTAAAAAATAAAAGTAATTTTTGTCAATTTTTGTATCACAGGGAGTTAGATGTGCTTACTCTAAGGAAAGACGAAAATTAGAATTTTTAAAACAGATAATTGAAGTTAATGTAGACCGGTATAATTAAATTGGCTTTAAAAAATTAGCACAAAATAGAAAATAATGGAAATTAGCATTAAACCAGTCAAATGATTGATAATTCATATCATTGAAAAAAATTAAAAACGTTATTTTTTAATGTAGATCAGGTGGGGATAATAATTATAATAAAATTTTTAAATTACAAAACAACGGATGATTTACTAAAAAATTTAAATATTTTAAACAAAACATGTTTCAATTAATATTGTATGAAGTGGTAACAGATTTGTAAATAAATATATAATGGGATTGAAAACGCATACCATAAAGATAAAATAAGCTACCAGTTGTTTTGCAATAAATTAGAAATATATTGATAGGCCGATTAACCAAATTGTATAAGTTAAATAAAACTAGAGTCAGGATTTTGAATCAAAATAACAAACCACGAGTAGAAATGGAAATGTGGAAAAAAATGAAGAGGTCTTAATGCAAATCAACTAAATCGGGAAAAACACCACTTTATACTACGTTGATTTTCTCTCTCTATATATATCTCTCTCTCTCCCTTTATATCAATCAATTTGTTTATTTTTTCTCTTTTAGAGTAAATTGAACTATAATCAGGAGCCGTATTCTGGAATAAATCCCGTTTGAAAATTTCTGAATACTTTTTACACAAAGGCAAATCAACCAAAATCAAATCAGATTTAATTTACATATCCTTTGCAGACAGATATAGTAAGTATAATTTATATTGAAATAAGTAAAAAAATGTAGTAATTTTTTTATATATGAATAAAAAAATAATGGTTTTATACCAATAAAATCGTCTTTTATAGTTCGGAATTCAATAAATATTTTACGTATCCGAATCAGAATAATATCGGCGTTATTAAAAAAAATTGAAAAAATGTGTTTTCAACCATCGTTTATATGTAGATTTATATATGAAATATATTACTAAATTATTATTATTTCATATAATAAATACATATGAAATATATAAATACATTAAATACAGAATGATAAAATTATAAGTGAATAGACGGGTTCATTTACACGTGTAGTATTGGGGTCTTATTGGAATTTAGTATTAAGAAATGGATACGACGGTAAATATACCTAAGATCATCAAAAACTAAAAAAAAAATCTGAATAAAAAACAATAATTTGTCCCATAATATTTTGCGATTTTAAGTTGTCAAAATATTATGATTTATGAATCTGTTTAAAAAGAATCAAGAGTTACAGATCATATATTTGCAATGCTTCCACATTGAAATTTTTCACAATTACTTTTAAAGAAATGTATTTATAATTTTTAGCAATCGCTTTTGATTAATATATCACGCTTAAAAACACAGTATAGTTGTATTATATTAGAATTACATTATTCATATATATACTGTATATATATTAATTCGATCAACCCAAGTACAGAATTAATAAAATAAAATAGGACAAATTACACATTAAAATTAAAATTGTACGTTGCAAATTGCACATTAAAATTAAAATTGTTAAAAGATCCTTTTCCAATTAAATCAAAAAGAAATAAAACTAATTTTTTTTATTCAAAATTGTAAATTTAAAAAAAAATAGTTTTATTTCTGTTTTAATTTAATTGGAAAAGAGTTTTTTAATAATTTAAAATTTAAATGTGTAATTTGCAATAAAAGATTTGAAAAAAATTATAGAGCAACTGATGCGACGTACTCGCGAAATTACTCTTGTTTGGATTATGAAATAAGGTAGGTGTTATCCTATGTTATTTTATTTTATTAATTCTGTACTTTAGTTGATCGGATTAATATAATTTGTGCGGTGGAGAGGAATATGATTCCCCAAAGGATTGATTTTAGAAAAAAATTAATATATATATTTTCTTTTAATGAAAATTCAAATAATTTATTATCATAGTTACCACTGAGTTGAATGATCTTATTTTGATATAGTAAAGAAAAATACAAACACAGTTATATAAATGTTTAATAAACTTCCAAGAGTTAACTTTCGCGGTTTTGCCGGATCGTCAGTTGATGATTAATGTTATAATTGCATGAAAAATGATTAAATAAATAGATAAGTAAAAAAATAAGTGAAGAAGCATAAAATAAACTGGAAATATGTGAATTATATAGTTACGTTGATGTGAATGTTGTTGCCAACATTTACTAAGTAAATCATCATTTTCAAAAATTATTTGTTGATTGATTATTAAATGATCTACTAAACTGTCGACAGTAATCCCAGATGGATATTCGAAGCTCATATACAGCACCCTCAGAAAGTGAACGTTTGGGCGGGAATCGTTGGTCATTATAGTGTAGGGTCTTTTATTTTAGATGACAATTTTATAGAAGAACATTAATGCACCTTTTCAGCCGATAGGATTTTACCAAATATCCGGGAAAATGTTGGACAACAATTAAATAATAATGTATGGTGTCAGCAAAAGGGGGCACCACCTCATTATTACTTAAGGGCATGGAAAATTTTAAAAGAACAACTTCCAATTCGCTGGAAGGTCAAAGAGGAGCATAGAATGGCCTGCCATTCTAGATTACCTTTTTTAGGAGTACATAAAACACAATGTTTACAAAACAAAACCTGCAGACACTGACGAACTGAAAAGAAGAATAATTGACAAATCTACTCCTGTACCACACGACATTATACAAAAAGTTATAAACGACTATTATTTGAGGTTAGCACACTGCCAAGCTGTAGAGGAGAAGCATTTTGAACATTTATTGTAAAATGGTATGTTTTCAAAAATTATTTCATTACTAATTTACGATCGAAAAAAATTTATTTAAAATTTTAAAATAAACATTTTAATATTTAGAGTAAATAATATCAGTTGATATACGCGTTTAATTTGTTGTAGTGTTGTAAATTATTAGTATCTTTTATTATCATCAATATTATAACACTGCTTAAAATTCTTTATTGTATTCATTATGAATGTAAAATGCAATAAAATTGTTCATGTAGCGCGTTTTCCCTCGTTTTATTGTTAACACGAATTTTCCGTCATGCAATTTTGAATGCTTATAAATCGAAAACAGTAGGCATTAAAAGAAAAATGGATTTCACCATTGTTTTTCTTGTAAAATTTTAAATCGAAAACATGTGTCACATGTCCATCTTCCTGCTTAAAAAAATTAAGTGTGATTCAATATCGCGGACCCATGATGGCAAACAAAATTAAAAACCCACCAAAATGCAGATTTTGTTTTTAATCTATTTAGAATCCTATTTCTTTCTGCTTCTAAATATCTCACAGATATATGAACCTATTTTCATACTTTTATATCACCCGGTATATATATATATATATATATATACACGAGTATATATTCAGATTTACATATGAACACACTATACAAATGAAGGTATTACGATAGAATTGTCCAAAGATAAATAGATAGATGTACTAATAATCACATTTATCGAGCAGATTAGAATCCTACTGCAGAATTATTGTAACACAAACGACGTATATTTTCATTATAATTAATATGATAGTAATTAATTAATAATTAGATTAGCCCAGCTGCATAGTATAATATGCAGCAACAAATTAATTTAGATTTTGCGTGTACCGGTAGTGGGTGACTGTAACACAGCCTATCGGTTCTACTCTGCTGTATATAGTCGTATGTTAAATGAAGGGTAATTTGGCAACTGTTCTCTGAATCCTTTACAAGATATAACAATACCACCATGTTCCTGGTTGGACTATCCTTTTATGGGTTCCTCTAATGTACTATACCACATGTCTACTACCATATTTTACTGGTAAAGAGATAAGCCCTATAAAAGTTACTTCAACATTACATAAGGCCTACTATAATAAATTGATGTCTTCTATTATTCAAATTTTATAAAACAAACATGCTAGATAACGTATCTTTGCTAAATTATTCGGTGATTCTCCAATTTTTAAAATGAATATGTTACTAAAAGGAAATAATCACCGCTCAAAATATATTTAAAGTTTATTTTGTTTATTTTTAATTGAATACAATAAGGTAGCTGAAATGATACCTGTGCATTAAAAAAAAAATAACTAACTGCGTTCGGAGAGGTAAAGTTTCCGATTCGAAATTTAAAAAAATAATTCAATAAAAATGTTTAAAAATCTAAACGATCTAATTTTCGACCTCCAAAATATTTTTATAAATATTCTGAATGTATAAATCATAAACTGTTTAGTTTATAGAGGTAAAAAATAAAGAATTAAAAGTGTATATTTCAGTTAAAACTTTTATGAACTTTACTTAAAGTTAAATAAATTAATTACTTTTTTAAAGTCAAAAACAAGAGTGATACAAGAGGTGGGGGATTAGCAGTTCTTTCGTTTTCTCTTCTTGTTATTCACTCTCCATTCTGTTCCATATAATCGGGGATGCTTGGATCCTTTACTCCTCTCTTCTTCATCTTTTCCTAACTTCTTCATCTCCTGCAAAGTTTTTCATCTCTCTTCACATTAATTTTTCTACGTGCTTACATGGATATCTTCCTCTCATTCTTTCACCCCTCTATTTTATCATCGAACAACTATTTGATTTTTCTTTCATCGCTAATTCTTTGTACATGTCTCTACCAGGTTAGCTTTTTTCTACCCAATATTGTGTTTACATCCGTCATTTTTATTTCCTTTCTTATCTTACTCTATAATATTTTCCCTGTAGACGTTTATCGTTTAATCTCCATCGCTCGTAACTTATCAACAAACTGAGTCTTTGCTCAGGAAATCTCTTGAGTTTTATTACATTAAAAATTTTATCTTTAATTGAAAAACAATTTTTTTCTTATTTTTAATTGTAAATTTTTGTCATTAAGTATATACGTATTGATTTAGCTTAATTCACTGTTGCATATACAGTTCATTTATTTTGTAAGTTTTCACCTTATGTCGAAAACCTTTTAATGCCTGTGATGAATGTAAATCATTCCAAGTACAAAATTCCCAGCCTAACAACCCAAACTACTTTCTCTAAGAGTAATTCTGTCCAACATACACTTTACTAGGTAATACAGTAGAATTAGGGTTTTATAAAATTTGTATTTTGGTGAGCTTCAAATGCCAAATTGAGGCAGCTTATTAAATTAAGAATAAGGCCACAAGAAATTATTTTATATGTATATATATAGAGAGAGAGAGAGCGAGAGAGAGAGTCTGAGAGAGAAGGAAGAATGAGTGCAACAGTTTTTGCAATTCTTATAAAACATTCTCATAAAAAATGTAGGTGCATGGGTTTGTTTTTATGTTTGTCGAATGTGCTCACATTTTTTACTTCGTTGTACGAAATAAAGCAAGTATTATGATCGTGAAAAATGTTGTTTTTCAGATTTCAACGGAAATATCCACTTTGACCATCCCTGAATTCATATTCACTAGTTTCGGCATGACGTCTATACGTACGTACGTATGTATATGTACGTATTTAAAACATAACTGAAAACGATTAGCCGTAGGATGTTGAAATTTTGAATTTAGGACTGTTGTAGCATCTAGATGTGCACCTCCCCTTTATGTTGCAATCGACTGGCCCGAAAGGTCCAAAAAGTCAAAATACTAAACAATTTGGATTTTTGACGTTTTCTAAACTTCAGTAAGAAGCCCTCATTGAGAGATTTTCAACGATATGTTATAAGTGGTACTTATTTTCATTGGTTCCAGAGTTATAGACAAATAAAATTTTAATTATTGAAATATTTACAACGGGTAGGCACATAGGACCAAATCCGACTTCATCTACTTTTTTTTTAATATTAACCCCTGATAAATAATTAATAATTATTAACCTCTGATTGTAAAAAAAATTACGATAAATAATAACTCAATAATAACAATAAAAAAAAGAAAATTAATAATTATCAGAAGTTGTTAAGGAAATAATATTTTATACACTTTTCATTTTAAAGAAATGTGTAAATGTAATTTAATAGGCGTACAAGGAAGTCATGTAGTATCCACGTCAGATTCTTATTTTAGCTGCTATTGGCGCAAAGCGGACCAATGGTGGTGCGCCGGGAGGTTGCGCGCCGCGCACGAACGATTCATTCGTTCGAACGATTTATACTTCTTGAACGATTCATTCGTTTGAACGATTTATACTTCTTGAACAATTCATACGTTCGAACGATTTATACTTCTTGATCCGAACGATTTATTTAAAATTATATTTTTTTTTTTTTTTTTGTAAAAAGGAAAACATTAGAGTTAGAGTTTTGTTAAATAATCACAATTCAAGAAACAACGGTCTACAGCGGACCGTGGCTCCTACTTTTTCCTAATTATTATAAATAGGTATTCAGATATTTTTTAGTTGTTATATAATTTAAATTTTTAACTGAAAACCCATTAAATGTAAGTTTTAGTCATTAGCACAAAGTCACAAAGAGAACGATCAAAAACGTTTTATGAAAATTACGTAATTACACTATTAATCAATTATTTTTTATCTGTTTTAGGTGAGTAATTTTGTTTTATATGTATTTTTATAAATTTTATATATAAATATGTCCTAGTAATGATATCTTTGCTTTAATCACCATATGAAACTGAGGTTTTTGTGAACAACAGTACATTCATAAAAAATAAATCTGATTCTTATCTCTTATATTTAATATGATTTACATTCATCGTAGCTATAAAAATAACTGGGATAGATATTGAAATTAACGTAACCCTTTCTACTCAAGAAACAGAATATAAAATAAAATTTATTTTTTTAAATAATTTTTAATTATTCATTATGAATGTTTAGTAATCAAGATGCGTACTTGGTAAAAATATTAAATAAATTATAAAACTATAATTTTTACTTTACTATTTTACGTATTAACTCATGTGATTGAGTAAATATCTCTACTTAGAATTTACAGCATTCATATACAATCTCGCAGATATAGCATACGATTACTTCATAAGATAATTTTATGGATAACATTTTTTTTCTTTAAAATTATATAAATTCTAAACGCTTATACTGATTTTCTGACAAATACCTAGGGACTCATTTCAAGTTTGCCATTTTGGTTTAGAATCAGGTTTCAGAAATAATATTTTTCTTCTGTTTTCTTTGTACTCTTCTTCGATACTCTACAACTTATTTATTCTGTAGAATGATCTGTTAATATAATTTATTAAAAGTCGAAAACAAACTATTTTTACAAGGTTTTGCAAAACCACTCATCATTGATCCACGAATTTTTTAATAAAATTTTAGGTTTAATAATTTATTTATAGAATAACTGAATTTATCAATACTACTCTTATGCATTTTTAGAAGAAAAAGAAGGAGGAAATCAGAACTTTGAAACAAAAATGTCTATTTAATAAAAATTTATTTCAGTTTCTATTGATTGAGCTTTCATTACAATATTTCTGGTCAAAACCGTTTTAAGTGATAAATTATTTGAAATTATTCTTTCCTCTGTTCTGGGATTTCCTTCAAAAAAAAAAAAAGTAGTTGGTTCTATAAGTATTTTTTTTTGTTCTATGTATAAAATTTAGTTCCTTCTGAGCGAACAAGTCGCTGAAAAAAAAACACTGTTTACACAACTACTTTGTACTCGGTCGCGAATCTACTTTGTGTTTGCTTTGTAAGGAAAGCCGCCGTTTTAAACTTCAATCTTTCCTACAAAGCTTTTGCAAATTTGATTAGCTTTAATGTTTTTCTATTACTTTTTCAGTATAAAGCCTCTTGTAAAATTTAATCAAATTAACTATATTTTTTCAAGAAATAGTGAAATCTTTTATAATTAATAATAATAATAATAATAATAATAATAATAATAATAATAATAATAATAATAATAATAATAATAATAGTAGTAGAAGTAGTGATAGTAGCAGTAGTAGTAGTGTAGTAGTAGTAGTAGTAGTAGTAGTAGTAGTTATAATAATAACAATAATTTGAATATGTTAAAATTATATTAATTTCAGTTTCCTAGTAAAGTTCAGCTCACATTTTTATATTAAAAAAATGTTGCCTTGAAGATGATAAACATGCATTCATAAACTTTGATGAGAGAAATACGTTTTAAATTTGTACAATGTCCAATAAAAATAGAGGTTATGGTGAACCGTTTATAAATAAGGGTATTTGGCAAGACAGTAAATTATTTCGGTTTACTTATTGAACAGATGATTTTTCTTAACTAACATCCATTATAATTACCTTTCATCCTTTATTGTGTTAACGGTGTAACAATTCTAGTCTGACTCTACTAGGTTCTTCATGATTCTTTTTGCTTATGACACCAGGAACTGATTATATTTGGATCATTAGTAACTGGCAGGGGGTGAGGGGCTGTCTATAGACCTATTTTTCATGGACAAATTTTCCTTCCAGGTGGCTAAAAATAATGTTTAAATGCTACCGCACCAGTCGGGTAAAATCAAGTTTTCTAATCCTTCCTCAAAAAACCACTAAGATTAAAAAAATATTTATCACCGAATTGCTAAAATTTAAATGGATATAATTAAAATATATTTGGCCGGTAGAAAAAAATATTATTACTTTTATTCATTTTGTAACTTCAAAAATTGATTTTTTGATTCATATCAACTATGCCGTCAACTGAGGCATAACATTACACCTCATAGGGTGGAGCAGAGGAAACGCAAGTTTACCCCTACTGTATAACTTTGGCTTGTTTTAATTATAGAAAAAAAAGTTTGCGTTAAATAATAATATTTTTATTACATTTTTGAAATCAACATATCTTAATTAGATTCGGAAAATAATGTCGAGATGATGTACCTCTTGTCGAACGCAAATTCGGAGCCTCTCCTCAAAATACTGCACGGCTTTCTCAAACATTTCATTCGACACAGCTTCAATTTCTTCACGAACGGAAATTTGTAGGTCTTCGATTGTATGTGGCTTGTTGAAGTACACTCTTAATTTTAGGTAGCCCCACAAAAAGAAGTCACAAATCGATAGATTGGAAGAGCGAGGAGACCAAGAAACACCGCCGAAGCATGAAGTGACAGTTCCAGGAATCATTTATCGAACCACTTCAATCGATGCTCTCATCGTGTAAAATGTGGCACCAACTATTGGAACCACATTTCTCTCATGTTCACCCCCACTCGCCGCTGAGTACTAACGGATTAAAAAGACATGAGTTTCCTCTGCTCCACTCATGTACAGAGTAGTGAAATTCAAAGATAACGAGATATTAAAAAAGAATCCACTTATTCTCTTACACTGGTATAGCACCCAGAGATACGATGACATACTTAGAGGTTAGCGTTTCTTCCAATCCTCAAAACATTTGTGAAAATCATTTTTTTGCCATAACCTTAACTTTACTGAGAGATTTTTTCTTTTATTTCTTCTACCATTACAAATCATTGTACTTATAATTTTACCTTTATCAGTGGGAACAAGAAAAACTTGCAGGTCGCTATGTCTGGAGAATATGGAGGGTGCGACATCATTATCGTGTAATTGTTTTACTAAATAATCCCAAATTAATACTTTATATGAGCTGGAGATTATCGTGATAAAAAATCCAAGAATTGATTGCCCGATTTTATGCTCGTTTTCTTCGAATTGGCTCAAGTAAACGACGAAAAACTAGTAATATTTTTTTGGGAAGAATTCATATTGATAACTCCATTGTAATTGAAAAAGACAAAAACAAGAAACTTAACATTCGACCATTCTCGTCGTGCTTTTTCGATAAGGAAACAGTCCTTAGGAAGCTTCTATTGGATAATTGGATCTTTGTTTCAATAACATAACTGCACACCTACATTTTGCCACTTTTTATGACACGTTTGAATAATCTGAGTCATCAGCAATATCGGCTAACAGTTGTGAAGTTGTGTTTTTGCGATGTTGCTTTTGTCGAAAGTTCAATCATTTTGGAACAAATTTTGCTGCTACTCGTTTCATACCCATGATGTCAGTCAAAATTGTTTCAGTCAAACCATCAAAGATTTTCACTTCTTCAGCAACTTCTCTAATAATTATTCAACGATTATTGATCACAATTTCCTTTATTTGACCATATTTTGATCGGTTATTGATGTTTTAGCATGTCTTCACATTCTTTATGAAACAATTTTTAACAGATATAAAC
This sequence comes from Lycorma delicatula, assembly GCF_047948215.1. NCBI lineage: Eukaryota > Metazoa > Arthropoda > Insecta > Hemiptera > Fulgoridae > Lycorma > Lycorma delicatula. The sequence continues at coordinate 31,153,611 of NC_134457.1, read as the reverse complement.
AAAAACCTTACTAAAAGCCTTCTGTAACATATTCGCCACTTCATTGCACTTTATTTCATTAAAAAAAAATAATCCACATCTTTTGTTCCGTTAGTTTAAACAAAATTAATCATGACTTGTAATAAAATACTTCCTAGTTACTTGACTCCCAAACTACGAATCTAATATGACTATAAAAGTATTTATACACTTTACAAAAATGCTGCCATTTCTTGGAAAAAGACAATTCAATCGAAAAGATATAGCGAGTTAAAAAGGCTTGCTTTTTTTAATGATAACACATATAACAGAGAAGGAACATTAGTGATGTGCGAAAAACCTACAATTAAAGTTTAGGTAAGAAATTATAATTTTTTGCACTTGAATGTTATATCCATCAACAAGATAAACGTATTTATCAAAGATGAATAAATTTTTCCTCTCTGTGTACAGACTGACTACTGAAGATTTGGATTAATGTTTTACACTAAAGATATGGGTTTGGTTACTTTCACAAGTTAAAGAATTGGTTGAACGAAATTTTCCCTCCCAAAAATTTCTCAGTTACATATTAATTACCTTAAGGAAACCCAATATTTGAAGTGAAAATTTGTACGGAACAATATCAGATCGGTGGTCAATAATGTTCCATCTTGGTAATGAGTTATCTTCGGTTAAGACACTTTGATCTCTCACAAATGGAATTGGAATCGACTTCCTAAAGTTGCCTTAAAACCCTCTTTTGTTAAGATGATTTTTTTTTTGTTTTGCGAATCTTCTACTAGTAGATATTAGTTCGGTTACTAAAAGTTCTTTATCTACGGTAAAATTCTGTGAATTTTGGTAAAATATTAATTGTATCCTTAACAAGGATATGAAGCGATTATTTACATTTATGTAGTTTGGTAAACACGTTGTGGGTCTGTTTTGTCTCCGTTTCCTATTTGATGCCGAATGACAAAAAGCTCAAATTTGGGTTGAGTCCAGGGTTTTAGTCCATGACTACACGATTATTACAATAATACTTTGTACAATTTCTATTAACTGGTTTGTGGGAAGAACCCAGTACTCATTTAAAACAGTTTTTAATCAATTAATAATTTAAAAGTAAGTTTTACGTGATAAAAATTTATAAAATCTATAAAAGATTTATTATTAATTTTTTTTTTTTTTTTTTTTTTTTTGTCTTCAGTCATTTGACTGGTTTGATGCAGCTCTCCAAGATTCCCTATCTAGTGCTAGTCGTTTCATTTCAGTATACCTTCTACATCCTACATCCCCAACAATTTGTTTTACATACTCCAAACGTGGCCTGCCTACACAATTTTTCCCTTCTACCTGTCCTTCCAATATTAAAGCGACTATTCCAGGATGCCTTAGTATGTGGCCTATAAGTCTGTTTCTTCTTTTAACTATATTTTTCCAAATGCTACTTTCTTCATCTATTTGCCGCAATACCTCTTCATTTGTCACTTTATCCACCCATCTGATTTTTAACATTCTCCTATAGCACCACATTTCAAAAGCTTCTAATCTTTTCTTCTCAGATACTCCCATCGTCCAAGTTTCACTTCCATATAAAGCGACACTCCAAACATACACTTTCAAAAATCTTTTCCTGACATTTAAATTCATTTCTGATGTAAACAAATTATATTTCTTACTGAAGGCTCGCTCGTTTAGCTTGTGCTATTCGGCATTTTATATCGCTCCTGCTTCGTCCATCTTTAGTAATTTTACTTCCCAAATAACAAAATTCTTCTACCTCCATAATCTTTTCTCCTCCTATTTTCACATTCAGCGGTCCATCTTTGTTATTTCTACTACATTTCATTACTTTTGTTTTGTTCTTGTTTATTTTCATGCGATAGTTCTTGCGTAGGACTTCATCTATGCCGTTCATTGTTTCTTCTAAATCCTTTTTACTCTCGGCTAGAATTACTATATCATCAGCAAATCGTAGCATCTTTATCTTTTCACCTTGTACTGTTACTCGGAATCTAAATTGTTCTTTAACATCATTAACTGCTAGTTCCATGTAAAGATTAAAAAGTAACGGCGATAGGGAACATCCTTGTCGGACTCCCTTTCTTATTAGGGCTTCTTTCTTATGTTCTTCAATTGTTATTGTTGCTGTTTGGTTCCTGTACATGTTAGCAATTGTTCTTCTATCTCTGTATTTGAACCCTAATTTTTTTAAAATGCTGAACATTTTATTCCAGTCTACGTTATCGAAAGCCTTTTCTAGGTCTATAAACGCCAAGTATGTTGGTTTGTTTTTCTTTAATCTTCCTTCTACTATTAATCTGAGGCCTAAAATTGCTTCCCTTGTCCCTATACTTTTCCTGAAACCAAATTGGTCTTCTCCTAACACTTCTTCCACTCTCCTCTCAATTCTTCTGTATAAAATTCTAGTTAAGATTTTTGATGCATGACTAGTTAAACTAATTGTTCTGTATTCTTCACATTTATCTGCCCCTGCTTTCTTTGGTATCATAACTATAACACTTTTTTATTAATATTTTATATTATTATTAATATTATTACAAAATTTAATAATAATATAAGTTTAATTTTAATTATAAAAGAAATTGGAATGACCTTTTAATAGTCTTTTAAATTTATAACATTAATAATTTTATTCTTCAAAATGAATGTAGAATGTAGGTAAAGTTACTTAATGTTGGGTTGTAAAATAATATAACATAAAAATACCTGAAGGGATAATGAAGTATAATTTATGTAAAAAACTTAAAGATAAAAGTATTTTTCTTTCTTTATATAACAGATAAATGTTATGGTTTAGGAAGTTACCGAGAATATCAGAGTAAACATTATATATCCGTAAAGCGGAAGTATTCTCTCCATGTTTATTTTAGATATCCCGCAAGCACTAAGTTAAGTTAAGGTGGTGTGTATCCTAGCACTAGAAAGAGAGAGGAAAAGGGTTCGTTCATTGTACTCCTCTTTTATTCAACCGCAGATTTACACCTACGGTTAAAAAAAAAAATAGTTACAATCTACCAACGTACTCTTCTCCTGTAACGTCTCCCACTGAAGCGAGAGCGTCGGAGTGAAGCTGGGTCGCGCGATAAGGTAATGTTCCAACTCACAGCACATTCATATTACTTTTAACAAATCCCTTATTAAAAACAAATTAGTACTTAAATTACTGGAAACACCAAGTACCTGAGCGCTAAAACTGTATATTTATATAACTTAGTATACAACTCTTGAACTTAATTCTTAATTTATATCATAAACTGCTCATTATGTACACAATAAATTTATATAGAGAATGCGAATAAAATACACCTAGAATATTTTAATGCATAATTAAAAAAAAAAAAAAAATATGAATAGTATGTAATATTGTGAAAATTAGACTACTTTTATTAAGGTTTTTATTTAAATTTCTCAGTTATTGAAATATTTTCAATATTCCACTCCATGAAAAATCGATACTAATTAAAACTACGTTTCAAACTGCTACTATCAAATGTTTTTGACGTTTAAAAAAGTAAAAAGCACGTAATTCCAGGATTATCATGGAAATAAATGATGAGTTTTCACATTGCCTTATTGTGTTGAATATTTTTTTAGACAGTTAGTTGACTGAAATAAAGATTGTAATCGGCCCTGTAAGTGACAGCTTTACCTAATTTATAAACAATTGTTACTCTAGAATTACATTTTACTTTTATAGCAATGACTGGATAGTAAATGAATTACAATAAAGTGTACGATCATATTATCATATGATAAGAATTAAAATATTTTACCATGATACCTATTTTCGTATCGAAGAAAGTTTAACTCTATTTCTGATATTCTTGTGTTTTATACTTATGTAAAATTAATAGATCCACAATATTTAACAAAACATATAGGATGGAATTTCAGGGATCCCGAAAAAAAGACCTGAAAATAAGAAAAAGTGAAGGTATTCTTCCTCGTTAATAAAGGTTATTAAATTTTTTTGATTTTAATTTTTCACCTAAGAAATGAGAAATATTTATGCGTTAAAAATATACTATGTTTTAGTTAGAAGAACAGAAATTATGTTTTTTGTTTTTATTATTAATTTTCATAAGATGGAAGAACAATTTGGTTCTTCTTTTTCTGATGGAATAAAAATTTTTTTTTTTCAGTTTCATTGTATTTATAAGGATTACTTCTTAATTTGTATTTGTTTTTATCTATTTTTACTGGTTCTCGTATTTTTGTCAAGATATTTTTTCTCTTTTTCTATTGAATTTGTTTTATCTGATTTCAAACTGAAATCAGTTCATTCTGATACTTACTGGGATTCTGGTTTGATTATCATATTGTAATGTTTGATTTTGTATTTTATTAAGATGCTCAAATTGTTGTAAATATATCTTTTTTTTATCTCTACTCCCCTGGGCCGTACCTACTTGATGGTATTACGCCACCCAGGGGTCCTTTACTCTAATACGCCCTCCTCACCTACCGGCTATATACCGGCATGGCAGGTCAGGCCTACCAGTGGCTCTTTTGAGATTTTTTATTCACTATTTTGTCCTTTACGGAACCACATCATACCTACAAGTCGTGATGTGGCCCCAGGATCTTCTGTAATACTCTCTTATCCTAACAACATACCCCATGGAGTCCTCAGTGGATCATCGAAACCAGCATACCTAAGCATGCTGGCTCTCACTGGTGAGGCTGTCAACCCAACCTAACATACTAATAGCCCAACCTTTTTTCATCTACATTCTTTTGTGTTAACACTGTCTTTATGTATTCAGCAACCTTCCTCCAGTTTTCCTCACTGCTAAGCATGAAGTCCATAGTCTCTTTCGGTGTTTTTCCATGAATACCCACCGCATGTCTTTGTCTTAGCCATTTATTACATATTAAAAAGGTATGTTCAGAATCGTCATTCTCCTCGCAGTACATGCACGTGGGCTCATTCCTTTTTCCCACCTTATGGAGATAACCATTGAAGCACCCATGTCCCGTCATGAACTGGGTGATCCAATAGTCCGTTTCTCCATGCCGCCTGTTAATCCTTCCTAATATATCGGGAATTAGATTTCTTGTTCATCCAGCCACTCCAGCCTCCACCCATCTTTCCTGCCAGATTCTATAGATGTCTTCCCTGACTTCATTTTCTGCTCTCCCTAAAAACCTATCATTTCTGTATCTGGCTATGAGGTCGATAGGAAGCGTTCCGGAAAGCATACAGAGGTCCTCGTAAGATACAGTTCTGTAGGCAGTTACCACGCCTAGTAGTATCCCGCTGTGTGCCCTCTTCAACCTGTCCCTATTTCTACTGATGGTCAGAGCATAACTCCATGCTGGCACAGCATACATCAATATTGATACTACAGTTGTCGCTAGCACTCTTCTTGTGGATGCCCGAGGAGCCCTCTGCGTCGAAAAAATAATACTTAAGTTTTTAGTCACTTTCTCAGCACTCTGACAAACACTTAGAACCTGCTCAGTGAATCTGCAGTTTCTCTGCAGAATGACCCCTAGATATTTTAGTGCTGTTACTTCCGCTATATTGTTTCCTCCAATCCGTATATCTACTGGCTCCAATACTCGTTTGCCAGTGAACTTAATATATTTACACTTTTCAGCCAAAAATCTTGCAATCCTCTATCGTTAAGCCATCTGCCAACTATATCCAATGCAGAATTTGCCTTATTTTTAACTTCACCAATCGTTCTGGCCTGCGCAAGAATTGCCAGATCATCTGCTTATGCTTTTAGCTGAACACCCTCAGGATATATTAGCCTGAGCACACTATCGAAGGCAATGACCCGTAAAAGTGGTCCAAGGACTGAACCTTGTGGTACTCCAACGCTCATACTAGAAGATACCTCTTGCTCTTGCGCCTTGACGGTGCAGCTGCGATTTTTTAAGTATTCCTCCACTTGCCTCCTCAAGTACGGGCTAATTCCCTTTTCAGCCATGGTCGCATTAATATGCTTCCATGGAATCGAGCCGAAAGCATTCTTCACGTCTAAAGAGACAAGCAGATGAATGTTTCTTGTACGCCAAGTACCTATTCTAGTTTTGTTGGCCCAATTGATAACTTTACTGATTGCCTGTACTGTTGACCTGCCTTTCCAAAAACCAAACTGATTAGGACTTATTCTTGCACCATCCTCCACCTCCTGCACTATGCGGCCAACCAACATTTTCTCAACCACTTTTCTCATCGTGTTGAGGAGGCTCAAAGGTCTGTAAGTCAATTGTCCTGTATCATCTGTGCCTTTAGGCAACAACACGATTCTAGCCTCCTTCCAACACTCCGGGAAAGTCTTGTTAATCAGGCCGTGTCTGGCCACCTCGAGTATCTCCCAAGGCGATTTCTTAATGAGGTTCTTAATTAATGCAGCTGGTATTTGGTCCGGTCCGGGGCTTTTCTTGATCGCAAGCATGCTACCGGCACATTGCAACTCGCACAGGGCAAATCTTCTGCTATCACTGTCACTGTGGTTACACTCCTCAACAGTTATACGCAGGAACAGACTAGATATTTGTGTTTCAGCCCAATTCTTGGAAAGTATAGGAAGCCTTCTGCTGAACCTTCTGGTAACTATTTTAAAGGCCATGCCCCATGGGTCATTGTCTAGTTCCGCACACAGCCTTGACCAGTGTACTCTCTTCTCTTTCCTTATAGCTTTATTAAGAGCTCTTCTAGCCTGTATATAATTACTTGCTGCCTCCTGATATCTCGGGCCATCCGCAGGTCTAAGCCTTTGCATAATACGTCTCTTAGTTTGTAGCGTCTGTCTAAGGAGCGATATTTCACCTGTCCACCAATAAACCGTGTATTTCCTGGTACCATTGTGTGACTCTCTATCCATCTCTTGCATAACAATATTGGACAAAGAGTCTGGCATAAGATGTTCAGCCGCCACTAGTCTGGTAGCCACTCTATTGGTTATTACATCTATATGGTGTGCAGAAAATCTCAACGGCGAGGGTTGTTCGTTCACCTTAAAACTTATGTCATTCAGAGATATCATTGTGGCATAGTGGTCACTAGCTATATCTTGTGGAATCACCTCCCAATGCCACTGCTGACTCCTCCATCTATTGACCAGTATCGTGAGGTCCAGGATAGAGGTATGTCCTCTGGCCTCAAAAGTAGGTGTTTCGTCATTAATGTAATGGCAGCCAACGGTCTCCATCAGGTCTGTTAATAGTTTACCTCTCTTATTCGTACATCGACCGCCAGCTGCCACCAGCCTACTGTTGAAATCACCAAACATGATGATCTTATGTGTGTTACTGACTACATCTTGTATCATATCAAGAGAACTAATGAATTCACTAAGTGCCACATTGGGTGATATGTTTACACCGACTATTAGTGTCTTGGACCTTTCTAGCGCCACTATGCCTTTACCTCTAAAATTCAATCTACATGCCACTCTTTAAACACCACGTCTCCCTCTGTATCTGCATACCAACCAGTCCTAGCTGCCTCGTTGATGTTCGGTTCGGTAATAACCAATAAATCTTCTGCGCAACCATTCTGGATGTTGTGAGATAACTTGCTCCTATTTACGTTTGCTTGTAGTACTCTAATCATTTTTATTCATATCACACTGTCTGGCGCCTGTTCTATGCTCATGGCAAACATATGCTCATGTAAATATATCTTGTTAGTAGGTAAACTAACTCCATTTTTATCCTTCTTTTTTAATTGGCTTCTTTGTCTAAAAGATTGTTTTGGATTATTTCTCCCTGATATTTTAATTTATTGAATTTACCGAATTTGGTATTTAGAAATGTTTTGGGATAATTATTAATATGGATTATGAATTCCGTCTTTATGAAGGAGACTTTTAGCACTACATTTTATGAGATTTCGTTAAGGTAGTTTACTTGTTCTACTGTCGTTTTGAGATCCTCCGAGAACATTTCTGTATCGTTGGCAAAGGCTAGACGACAAATAAGATTCCTTTCAATTTCGGACCCAATTGTTTTGGTGGTGTATTCCGATTTCTTTCAACTTCTTTTCAGTTCAGTTACTACTTTCTTTAGGTTACAGTGAAAAAGAGTTTTAGATAAAACCATCCTGTCTTCCATCCTCTCTTACGAATTTTCTTCTGACAGTTATCCATGAATTTTTTTTTTTAGATCTTGTGTTTGTAAGGGTTTGTTTAGTTATTTTATTTGTTTTGGGATCCACATCGAATTCTTCTGGAATGTTAAATAAGGAGATTCTATCAACTGAAACATATATATTTTGAAATTTATACAGACGATTACATGGTTTTTGTATTTGTCTATCTATTCTTTATTACTGTTTTAAGGTTCAAGATTTTTTCTGCGCATGATCTTTTTTTCCTGAATCCTCCATGGAATTCTTCCAGTTGTTTTCCTACAATTGGTTCGATAATATGTTGGAGGACTTTTTAGAGGATTTTGTACGTCACTTGTAAGAAGAAAATCCTTTTGCAATTATTTATATCTGTATTTTCTTCTTTTTTGTATAGTGGATGAATTAATCCGTTTCTACAATCTTCTGATATTTTCCAGTTTTCCTTATTCCTTCTGGGATGTTTTGCTCTTGGTTGTTTCCTTGATTCATATCATAATTCTATTACAACTAAGTCTTCTTCGGTTTCTTCGTTCTTTGATTTCTGGTTGACTTCGTCTATTTCTATTTTATTAGATTTTTGAAATTTTCTCATGTTTCTGATAATTTAACAGTTTTTAGTTTATTGCCAGAATTTTGCAATTATTTTTGTTTTTAAAATCTTATTTCCCATCTCTATTCCTGAAACATATTCTGGGTACTTGGTATTTTGTAGGTTTTCCTTGAATGTTCTGTAGAGATTCCTAATGTTTTTCATGAAGTCCTCTTCAGTTTCTTCAAGATTATTCTTCTAAAACTTTCTTTTAGTAGTTCTGATAACTTTGGGTGTTTGTTTGCGGATTGTCCCCTAAATCTTAGATTATTTTCACTTTTCTTGGGGAGTACAATTATTATTTTTTTTTTGTCTTCAGTCATTTGACTGGTTTGATGCAGCTCTCCAAGATTCCCTATCTAGTGCTAGTCATTTCATTTCAGTATACCCTCTACAGCCTACATCCCTAACAATCTGTTTTACATATTCCAAACGTGGCCTGCCTACACAATTTTTTCCTTCTACCTGTCCTTCCAATGTTAAAGCGACTATTCCAGGATGCCTTAGTATGTGGTCTATAAGTCTGCCACTTCTTTTAACTATATTTTTCCAAATGCTTCTTTCTTCATCTATTTGCCGCAATACCTCTTCATTTGTCACTTTATCCACCCATCTGATTTTTAACATTCTCCTATAGCACCACATTTCAAAAGCTTCTAATCTTTTCTTCTCAGATACTCCGATTGTCCAAGTTTCACTTCCATATAAAGCGACACTCCAAACATATACTTTCAAAAAGAATTATTATTTTAATAAACAATTATTACCTAGCTTTTAATGTTTCATTTATAATTTCTTCTTATGTCTTCCGCCATCAATGTTTTTGTTTATTCTTAGAGGGCAGATATATCTGGCTGTTTCTGTTAGTTTAACTTTCAGATCCTCCTAATTTTTGTCTTTACTGTTTGTTCGTTTTTCTTTGAAGAAGTTGGTATTACTTTCTGTGTTATTTCTTAAACTAACAAAGCCAAATCAGAATCTTTTAGTTAGACTTATGTTTACCTTATTTTGTAGGACGAGCTTTTTTTGGATGAGATAGTAATCAGCTTCAATGTTTGTGTCCTTTTTGACTTTAACATTTTTGATTTATTTCTGATTTTTAAATGAAATGGCAACATGGTCAATTTGAAATATAAATTCGGATTGGAGATCGCATGTTTTACGTTTTTTATTGAGCTTTATAAATGAAGCATACATTAATTTTAAAATCATTAAAACGACAGAGTTTAATTCGATCATTCTTAACTCCATTATTCTTATCCAGTTTTTTGAACGTTCATTTTTGGGTTGAGAAGTTCCCTAGGGTTTCTAGTATACTTTTTCTTTGCCACTTTTTGCGACAAATTCTCCTATTTAAATGTTGATATGCCGTTTAGTAAATTATAGATTTTGTTTTCTAACATTTCCCCAAATTCATTTACTTTGCTTCACCGAATTGCAAAGAGTGTTTACTTAGTTGAATTATTGGTTTGCAGTGAATGAGATTACAGTGCATTATATTTACAACCAAAATATGGAAGAACAGATCAAAAACTATATAAAACGATGGGAAATGCCCATTTTAAAAAAAAAATGTGGAAGGAGATCATACGGGAAGGAAAAGTGTGAGAGGGTAGAAAAGTATAATAATGGGACTATATTAATTACGTCAAATGATGAAATCAGTCATACTAATGACGTACGTCAAAATAGCAATTAATCCAGTAACTTGTTTTGAAAGTAATGCTTTTAGGATCGTTAGTTATAATATTGTTTATTCAAAAACATAACTTTCAAGTTATTTTCATCGTCTTCTTCATTTAAAAAAAATGATAATCTGTCAGTTAACTAAAAAAACATATTTTAAATAAAACATTGAATTTAGCAATTTACGTACATTATTATTGTTATTGTATCTTTTAAAAAAATTATTCTATACAAAAAATTATTGCATTGTTTTCATATAAAGATAAAAATAATTTAGAAAAATTAGAAAGTAGATTTAATTAGAATTTATTATAATAATTACTATTAAAAATTATAAATACCTAAAGATTTTGCTTGAATAGGCAGTTAGATTTTTTCATCTACGACTAAACTTTGAATTTAAAGTATATGAGTTTCACACTGCAAATTAATTACTTTAGAAATCATTTACTTTAACATATATATCTTCTATTATGTCGCCTTCTGTACTTCATTCAATTTTCAAAATTAAGTAACCTTGTATGTCATCATATATGCATGACCTAAAAAAATAAAGAAGTATTTCTGTTAGATATTTTCATCAACTTCCTTTTTTTAATATAAAAACGCATAAATAACTTTACTTTTTATGTACTTCATTTAGAATTACATTTACCTACCTTATTTTTAACAACCTTCACCAAGATATTTTTCAAACGCTTTTTTTATTTCTTTACTTTCTCATCTTAAGGCTTTATTACTACAACAAATAAGTACAAAAATATTTAGAATTTTTTAATTTTAAAATTAATTTATTTATTCTAAAATATATTGTTTAGACATGGGATTCGTTAAAAAAATTATTTATTCTAACATCTGTATTTTTATTTCACTTGTGAAATATATTTTCCCATGTTATCGGTTTTAAAGAGGAGATAGTGAGATTGATTACATTCATTAAAGTTCTTACAAATACATTTTACTCGTATTTACACTTAAAATACCTTACTGTTTATAAAATACGACTAAATAAATTATATTCAGGAACAATAAAACTGATCCTTCTTTCTTTTTCCTGTTTAGCCTCCGGGAATAGTTCAGGTATTACTTCAGAGGATGGATGATATGTATAAGTGTAAATGAAGTGTACAGTCTCAGTTCGACCATTCCTGAAACGTGTGATTAATTGAAACCCAATCGCCAAAGAACACCGGTATCCACGATCTAGTATTCAAATCAGTGTAAAAATAACTGACTTTACTAGGACTTGAACGCTGGAACTCTCTACTTCCAATCAGCTGATTTGGGAAGACGTGTTCACCGCTAGGTCAACGCAGTGGGTTAGTAAAACTGATCCTACAATAACTAAAACCAACAGTAAGTTACAAGAACCAACGAAAATCAATATAAAATTAAGAAATAAGTATTGCATGGGGTTGTAATTATAAATTCGAAAATTAACTTTATCTTATACAAGTTTCTACTTTTCTCAATCAACTCACCGAACAGCTCTTCGTACTTGATCACAGAACGAAACAGTCGCACTTTTATCGCAAAATCGGAATACGCCAGTAAAGTACTCTTTGCTCATACACTCGATTGTTATCGCACATTCACTTGGAATGTAACCGGAAACACTCTCTCATTCGGAAAGGATCGGAATGCAAGGATAGCGGGAGATTTATATATCTCTCTACTAACCGCAGAACCTGGACAAAAGTCCTTTGCTGCTGTGTGTTTCTTTTATCGGCGAGTAATTATTTAATGACAGTTATATTTATTTTTGTACGGAATTAGTTTTTGCGTCCCGATCCTTTAGAACGGCTGAGTATTCACCTAGCCTGACCTTGCGAGACAAGCCGCGTGTGTGCTTCGTTCTCCCGGCGAGATTCCCCTTCAGTCAGTCCCCCTGAAGTCCTTTCGGTGGTAAAGTCTTCCAGTCCAGCTGGAGTACACCTCTTGGGGGCCCCAGTTGTTGTAGGATCCAATGCACTTCCTTCGTCGGTGGAAGTCGCATGTACTGGAAGTGACATAACTGTTGCTCTCAAGGTCAAAATTTAAAGTTACTTAAAAAAAGTGTCGGTTTTAAAACGTCGCAATTATCACTATTTCCCGGTGGTATTAACTCGCTCCTATGCAATTCCAAAAGGCGAAATAGAATAAAAATGATTTTGAAATTTTCCAATCGTTATATTTTGAAAATTTTTTTAGGGCCACGGCGAAGGATTAGGTTAACTGTCATAAAAGTCGAATTGATAGGAGAATTAGAACACCGACTACAAACTTACCTGAGTACTTTTTCTCTTCTTTGCGCAGCCCTTAGAATTTTTTAGGACCACTAAAAGTTCAAGGTCAAAAAAAAAGTTTTAATCATAAAAATATCGCACATCCGATGCAACATAGCTAAACCGTTATCTTTCGACATTATAAGTATGTCCGTACTTGTATAAAGGGCTAGAATATAAAAAATAGTTAAGTAAAATGTGCAAAACATTAATTTTTATCGATCATTTCAGGGCCATGACAAGCTCTGATTCTCTCACTTGCTGGTCGTAGGCTGTATTTTTCTCAGACTTGTTCTGATGTAACAGCAGCCAATCCATCCATATCGTTTATTCAATCATAATGGTTTCACAAAATCTATTGTCCAAACCTTCTCATTATTTTAGAAATTATTTTCATTGTTCCTCTTTATGTTTTTTGATTTTTTTCTTTTTAAAATTATTTACTGATTTACATTCTTTATTCTCTTTTTTCTCTCTTTTATTTTATTTTTTATTCTTGAACTTTCCATTACTAGAATATTTTTTACGTATAGCAGTATTTTATATTAAATTATATCCTTCGTTGTATACTCTAATTTGTCAAAATAATTTTAAGGAATTCAGAATAGGTCAGTGAAAATAACTACAACAGTTTCAGGTCTTCTGATAAAAAATTAGGTTTTAGGTTACTTCTGAAAATGACATGTCCAAAATAACAAGAATCCTACGAGAAGAATACCAAGTAAAGAGTAGAATAATTTTTTGTTGTACTCTTAATCTATTTGAATGCTCAGACACATTTACTGATATGCAATATATTCATTATTCATACTGAGAGAATCACTGAAATTCGGGAGGTTTTCGCTATTACAAATGGCGTAACACAGATAAAAACCTGTTACAACTCTGTATAATATAAAGTATTTTATATGGAAACCAAAAACACCATATCTGGTACAATTAATATAAAACGATAAATTAAAAAATCTATTTCTGATGTAAAAAAATACATTACATACACTTTCTCCAGTCAGCACGATAAATGTTGGAAAATTCAGTAGTATAACTTTTCAAGGTTTTCTGATTTAAATTCGGCTAATATATATTTAAGTTTTTACCTTAATGAATAACCTCCTAGCTAATATAGCTATTACTTTTTTTTTCGTTTCTGTAAAATTCTGCTAATATATTTTTATTCTTAATGTGTATACAGTCTTTTGTGATTTAGTAATATTTTTTTTAGTTAATTAATTATTGTCTGTTTTGCTTTTAACATTTTAACCCTTTTTATTTAGAATTAACAATAATAATAGGAAAAAATGTAATCTTACTTTATTTACAAAATAAAAAATTTACGTATGGTTGCTTACATTTATATAACCTTAAAAGTATTTTAAAAAGCAGTAATAAAAATTAAACAAAACAAAGTACATTGGTTTTAGTTTGTTATAAAGTAATACCTGGTTTAGATGAACGCATTTTAAATTAAATAAATTCCATATTTATATATAAAGTGGAAAAATTAATCTTGTTTAAAATAAAAGAGTTGAAACTTGTCATAACAAAACAAAGAGAAATATGATTATAAACAGAATATGTAATATTGTATGACAGATTACTTTTTCTGCTTTTGGTACAATTAGCTTACATAATAATATTAAAAAAATAATAAATTCAGTGCAGGTATATAAAAATGTAAGCAACATAAATAATAAAAAATTAAAAAAAAAAAAAAAATTAGATCAAATCGTTTAGAAAAAGTTAATTTTTGGACAATAAGCCTATATTACAGAAAAAAAAATATAGACTATAAGGTAGGATTTTGCTTGTTTATAGCGTAAGGTATTAGAGGAGAAGGGCTATAGTCGTCCCGTGCTATACCCAAAGGGTGTAGGACGCTGGGGAAAAAGGGCGTTAGAAGTTGGCAAGAACGCAAACGGGAGCAGTCACGCTTTTAAGTTCCACCTCGTTTATATCTGATTTACGCCCCTGACCCTTCTAATGCACCCCGAGGTACACTGCCGACTTCCCTTCATAGCCACATCCCCGTAATGACTCTACGCTATATATTTATACACACCCACACATATAAAATACTATATATATTAATGGTATGTGAAATGAGATTCTCTATTTTTTTTTATTTATTTTTTTTTTTTTGAAAGCTTTTATACGTATACGCACTTGCTTTAATGAAATTATTTTAATAAAATTTTCCATTGCCTGTGTGTGTTTTTTTTTTAATGGAATAGACATTGACAATAGGTAAAAAAAAAAAAAAAATTAAATATTTTTTTTTTTGAATGAAACTAAAATTTAATATACTTAGTTATGAAATATTTTAACAAAATATTTCATGATCATTTTCATTTATAAGTGATACATGAAATAATTAATTTGTGAATAAGTAATAGAATTACTGGAATTAAACCAACCTTCATAGTAGAGTGATATCATGTTTACATTTCCTCTGATAAGTCCCTTATTTGAATCTCAAATCAAGTTTTATATTTTTTATTCTCCAGAAATATTTGGAGAACATCTTTGTAAATATATGGGTGTTGTTAGTTAAGAAAAAAGTGTTAGAAAATTAAATATGTTAAAATGATACAATTTATAGTTAAATTAAAATAAAAACACATCACAATTTGAAATCCTAACAAATAAGTTACTGCCCTGACATAATGACAATATGAATTCATTAAGTTTACAGTAGACATGTAACGTAAGTATAATTAGTTACTATTTGATTGATTGCAATGATTTTACGATTCAAACAAGTTGAGAAATGAAAATTTCTTCACGTGTTAAATACTATTAAGACTAACTTACTTAGGTCGACAAGTTAAGATGGGAAATTCATTCTAATTAAGCGCAATTGGCTAAAGGCGACTAGCACTTGAATGAAACAGGAAATTAATTATCTCTCTCACAAGCAAAATTCAGATTGAAAATACCAGTTAGTTGTCAAACTTTACGTTGAAGATAGATGTTTTTATATTACTAGTCCTTACTTTAGAAGCCTTTAAAATAATATTTAATTATTTTAAAGTTAAGTAAAAAGAATAATTATATTTTTTTTTGTGAAATATTTACAAATTATTTATTTAGTTTTTACTTGATTTTAATGTTATTTTCTGCCTTTTTTCTAGCACTGTAAATAGTGCTAAAAGTAGTTCTGTGAGTACTCCTAAACTCGTCAACTACGAATGAGAGTGAAAATGCTACTAAAGACAGAAAATAACATTCAAATCAGTTATGATAATCTCAGCAGAAATTTAAAAAAAATGTGAAAATTTTATTTTTTATTTCATAAAATATTAACAGTTACAATTTTCCAATTCTGACTGATAATAATTTCAAAATAAAATAATAAATATAATCAGTTATATTTTTGTTGCTGTGGTAACAAAATTGTAACAAAATAAAAGGATTAATTTTTGTTTCTTTAATGAATATCTTTAATATCTCACCATCAAGGAGGTTAGGGCATCGATGTATGACTTAAATCCTTCCCTGGGATGATAAGAATATATCCTAAAAATTAGAAAGCAATCAGCTGGTTGGTTCTCGTGTGATTCTGTTGCAAACAAACAAAGGGCCAAACTTCTGCATTTATACTATATAAGATATACAAAGCATTAATATGTACATCAGATTCCGTTACGAAATGGTTTTAAGCGAAACAATGCAAGACACATATCACTCACAAAAATGGCCTTCCATTCTCAAGAATAACAAGAACCCATGACAGAATTACATATCTTTAAAATTTAGGTTTTATCCTAATAATTAAAAAAGCAATTTAATTTATATTAAAATGTTTCAAATACGACTCAACCATAAAAAAAAAAACTGTAACAGATAATATAAAACAATATATTACTCTCACACTTCATCTGCACTCATACATATCATCCTCATTCATGCTCTGAAGTATTATCTAAAAACGGTAGTTACCGGAGGCTAAACAGGAAAAAGAAAGGAATATATTACTCTATCAATTCACTAGGAAAATAATGTACGTTATTCAATAAGTTCTTTTAAAGAAAGAACTAACTCGTGCACTTTTTTTTAAAAAGAGTTTTGAACGATTTCATTAAAGATTATTTTAAATTAGATTTGTATGTTTATTAATTTAGTCATTTTAAAATAATATAATTTTATTATTTCATTTAAGAACATTTTCAAAGTTTTTTCAAATTTTTATATTATATATATAATATTATATTATATTATATTATATTATATATTTAAATTATTATATATATATATATATATACAATAATCTATATTTATATGATGGATAGACTTATAGATCATTAGCGATAAAGATATGAATGCTCTGTTACCTAATAACATTTAACGAAAATCAGTTCAGTCGTTCTAAAATTACAACACACAAACATACATATATTTATCATATAAATTGTTACCTTCTCTTTTACTCTCAGATAAAGTATCAGATTGAAGTAATAGAAGCCACGGATACTTTACGAATGGATGAAAATTGAGCAACGTAGGCGTCATTTTCGTTTATGAACACGTCATGTGTTTTTGAGTCATGGTGTATTGACTCCATCTGTTCTGCATCATTACCCTTTATTTTAAAGTTTACGTAACACTAAAATAACCATTTACTTTAGTTATTTTAACAAAAAGCCTGAAATGATTAAATTTCTCGGCTAAAATCTCTATCCCTTTCAAATGAAACATCTATTAAAAATTTAATTTCAGAAACGGCTAAGTAATTTTCCAGAGGTAATCAATACATGGCTAGGTCTTGCAACTACCTGTATTAGCATGCTTAATACTACTCTATTAATAAATACTAACATTATAAATATATCCCTTAAATTTCAGAAAACATTGAGTCACCTCTGTATTAACTGAAATTTTAAAAAGCTTTCAGATATAAATTCCAGTATAATATATGTTAGACACCATAACCGTTACCCACCGGGTTGGTCTAGTGGTGAACGCGCCTTCCCAAATCAGCTGATTTGGAAGTTGAGATTTTCAACGTTCAAGTTCTAGTAAAGGCAGTTTACTTTTATACGGATCTGAATAGTAGATCGTGAATACCGGTGTTCTTTGGTGGTTGGGTTTCAATTAACTGCACAATGGTCGAACTGAGACTGTACAAAACTTCACTTCATTTATACTCATACATATCATCCTCATTCATCCCCTAAAGTAATACCTGAACGGTAATTCCCGAAAGCTAAACAGGAAAAAGAAAGAAAGGCACCATTACCGTAACATTTGTGTATGAACTGATACGCTGTATTAAATTTTTCATAAAATTAACATTCACAATAATAATAAGTTCTCATGCCAGGATCTCTAGCTTAAGTTATTTCATTTTATATTCTTTTCGAACCTGAATACACTGTTTAATATTTTTTTACTAATTACAAATGACATTCTACTCTAAAAATTACACTTTCACTCTTTTCATTGCTTCAAGAAATTAGGTATTTCTATTAGTGATGACGGTATTATGAGTATCATTACTCTTAGAGAAATTAACTCTTAAAAATGATGTATATACTTCAAATTTTTACACAAGCATTTCAGTCATAATAAATAGTTTGTTTGAAACAAAAATTAGTATTCCCTTTCCTGATAAGACAAAGCATTATTAACATAAATTGTATCATTTGGTTATCCATGAGCTAATTTGTAATTTCATTTTTTTTTTAATCTAGACTTAGTTTTTATGATTTTTAAATTGTTATAATAAACTAATAGTTGTAAGTTTAAACAGTCCAGGATTAAATAGACTATTTTCATATTTCATATTGTTGGTAAAATTGTAAAATTAGCTACAAAATTCTACACATCTACACATCTATGATGTGATTTTTTATAGTTGTTTTTTCGTGGTTGAATCTTGATAATTTTTTACATAGTGAAGTGTATTCAACCGTAAGGCGGTTACTATTTTATGTTCGATGTGTTTTTTGAAAACATATTAATGTCTCTTATTTTATCATAAATCAATACATAAATAGAAAACAATATTCTTGTTTTTTCTTCCAATAATTAATATTAGCATTTTTGGTGTATTAAAATGTCCGTTTATTATTTTTTTTAAAGATTTATTAACTATATAGATTTACTATTTTAGTTATTTTTATTAATAATTACGAGTATATAATTTATATTAAATTTTATCTATATATTACAGCTTATATTATATTTATAATACTAGCATCTTCATCGCCGCTTCGCCCAAGCTATTAGATTATTTGCGTTTCTCGTTGCAGTCGGAAATATTTAGCCGGTCATAGCTCGCTTCCCTCGTCCTTCTCATCTAGCCATGGACTGCGCTGCATTCACTAAACTCATGCTTTTGAGAATAATAAAGATAAATAAAAATTAAGGCCTGTTCAATATACAAATAATATCAGTGTATTATAATTTCTTCAGAGAAATAATTTTTCAGTACCGAAACATTGAATTATCTAAGGATGTGAGTTTGAAAACAGTCGGCTCCGTATTTAAATATTAGTTATAACTGGTTACCCGTTTGGGTAAAAATTTATTTTGTCCAGTTCTTAGTGTTACCCATCAAACACCACTAGTAGGTGGCCGTACTTGGTTTCTCTTTTTTTTCTTAATTTTTTTACTACTTTTATCTTACGTTTTTAGTCAAGTAACTGGAAGCAGGTGCAGCCAGTAGTATCGTACATACAGTAACAGTGTCTGTGTTACTTAATCCCTCGCGCCGTACAAGTCGCACCCCTTAAAAAATCGAAATTAAAAAACCGAAAATGGTTTTTAGATATTTATCTGAAGAGTATTTGCAAGCCCCAATCTAGTGAATATCACATTTAGTACAGTTGGAAATGGGGAAAATTTGAAATCATTGTACAAATTTTTTTACTTTTTTTCAGCCCTTTAAAGGTAGAATTTTGAAAAATCTAGAAATGTTATTTTAGATATTTACATGAAAATTACGTACTTCAAAAATCAAGTTACCTTCATTTTTACCGAGAAATTAAAAAAAATAGCCGGGATTCAAAAAAAATTAAAAACTCGTAATTTCAAAATATCTAAAATCGGTTTTTAAATATTCACATTACGATTACACACACATCAAAAATGAAGGTGATATTTTATTTTTGTTACTGAGAAATTAAAAACAAAATAGTAAATCTCGTTGTTATTTAATTTTAATCCTTTAATCTCGGAATATCAAAAAACCCTTTCTTAATGTTCTCTTAAACTCCATGAAGAATATATATATATATATATATAAATTTTCATCAATTCATCACCAGTAGTTTTTAATGCCTACCCGGCTGATCTAGTGATAACTCGTCGACGCAAAATCAGTTGTTTAACAGCTGCTTTTCAAAGTCGAAGGTTCTGAAGTTCAAATCCTAATAAAAGTTAGTTGATTTTATACGGATTTGAATACTAGACAGGAGATACCAGGATACTTTTATGGGGTTCAATCAACCCCACGTCTCAGAAATGATCGGCCTGAGATTTTTCTAGACAACCCTCATTTACATGTTATACATATCATTCTCATATTATTGAAGGCGGTGGGGAGGGTTCCCTAATTGAACAGATTGCAACATAACACTAGATACATAAATAAAAATAATAAATATTATATTTCATCTTAGTTTATATTACATATCGGTTATGTTTTTAATATCATTGTAAGTTTACATATGTTATTTGTATTATTTTAAAATTATATTAAGTAGAGACTTAGTAAAACTTATTGTAAAATTATAATTAATATAATTCAACAACAAGTAAAATACATTTATCATTTAAAAATAATTATTTCAAAAAAAAGAAAAAATTATTTATATTCGTAATTTATGTTTTGGAGAGACAACTCAATTACTTTTCAAAAAAGTTTTTTACTTTCTAGTTATATAAAAAAGTTTGAAGATTAAGTTTAACAATATGAATATAATCAATCAGTCACGTTAAAAAGTCTCAAATTATAGGAATATATTATAAACTTCTTTTTAATAGATAATATGAAGATGTCAAAGTTTTATACTTTATTTTTTTAAAAGCCATATTATCATTATTCTTTTTTTTTTTAAATAAAAAAAACTTTTATTACAGTAATATAACTAAAGAAAAGAGTTATATAGAAAAGTATCACCCGTAGTGTGCTTCTGACACCGTGGCGACGGTTTACTCAAAATAATTGATTGCTCCTCTTTGTCCTTCCGCTCTAGTAAATAGTATAAGTAAATTTCTTGGATAAAAGCATTATTATAACTCTTCTGACCCGTTTGCATTAACTGTTCATTAGCTCATTTTAATAATAATTCATTTTTGTTAAACATCACAAACAACTATTTAATTTATGTCATTTATTATCCTTCATAATAGTTTAACATCATAATTAATTTTATTTTACTTACTTTTGTATTGGTGGTCTTAATACTTAAAAGAAAACATTTGTTTTTTTTTTTTACACGTTTACAGTTAGATATAATTATAAACAAAACAGGAAATTTTTCTTAACCAAAAATCATTACAGATTAATTTTAAAGAATGAATAAATCATTATAATACTCCAGTACCTTTTAAATGTAATATTGTTTAGTTTAAAACCATAGAAAGTAGAGTTATCAACTTCGTGAACTTATAATAAGTAATAATGAACCTAAGGTTTACACATTAGGTTTCTTCAAACTGGATGTTCCAGAAGTGGTACAAAGTTCCGAAATAATTTCATTTAATTTTCATAAAAATGTGTATGAATAAGGTAATAATAGACTATTTCAGTATCCTTACTTTCTATAACAAACTTTGTCTTACTTATCATTTTTGATAATCCTTACACTACTTTTTAGATTGGCCTGATTCTAATGCCATACGTTTTATTAATTTTTTTGGAATTTTTGTTATTTTTATCTACATATATTTTTTTTACCGACTTTTCGAAGAAATGATCGGTATTACTTTCGTTCGCATGGTGGGATTGTTGGTTGAAAATGAATTTTCTTTACGTTTTGAGGTATGAGGAATACAAAAATACCATTTATTTAAATTGTGGGTACCATATATCTATACTCTAATATAAAGATGTAGGGATTTTTTGTTCGGGATAAACAAAAAACTACCCGATCGATCGCAACCGAATTTTTACCCACTTTTCTTGGCATAACTGAGAAGGTTTATAGATATATTTCATCTTGAAAATACATTTAAAAAAAACACGTTAAAAATATAATGCTGCACTGCCTCCATATGTAGTATGGTGACTCCACTAGGCGGCGGATATGTTGCCCTCAGGCAACAAATTTTACGTAGTATAATGGTTCTCCGCTAGGTGGCGGACATGTTGCTGTAAATTCAGTCTACTTTATCACGAGAGCGTAACCTGCCGATAATTGTTAATTATTGAATATCAGACGATTATAATTCGTATCTTTGATATTATATAGCAGTTAGGTTAATCCAGTTGTATTCGATTTCCAAGGTAATTTGATAATACTGGTTCTGTAATAGGCGATAAATATTTGATTATTTAAATTTACAAAATTAAATAAAATTAATAAATAAGTAAATAAAAATACAAATATAAAATTAAAATAATATACGCTTAGAAATTAAATTAAATAATCTGTAAATTGACATCGGACTTCTAGCGGGAGAGAGCGTAAAGTAAAGCTTTGCTTTTAGCGTGGAGGGAGCTGTGTGCAGCCGCCAGGTGCACCACCATTTGTCCGATCTGCGCCAATAGCAGCTAAAATAAAAATATGAGCGCATACGACAAACAAACATACTCACGTACCATCCTGCTTTTGTGGAGAGTGATTAGCGATTTTTCCGCGATAAATATTTGATTATTCAATTTATTTATTTATTTTGACAATATTTGTTGAGTTCATTTTCTAATATCATGCCAAAACGGAAGAGAAGTAATATTGGTAGAAAGCCTACAGATACGAGGCGAATGTCTACATCGCGTTAAAATGAGACTAATGAAGAGCGTGAGGAACTATTTTACGATACTCTACAATTTAATAGGAAAGTCACTTCAAAGTTCAAACCTGCTTTTGAATATGATCCTTATTTGGATAATATTGATAGTAAGGATTTACAAATTGGTGCAATGATTAAATTATGCAATCATTTTTTTGCAAAAAATGGAAAAATGAAACACCTGTCATGTGTTGTTCTGGTTGGAAAGTTTTACTTCCTGCACTTAACGAGCTACCACAACCAATCAACAGTTTAGTTTTAGGATCTCAACCTTTGTCAAACCATTTTCTCGATAATGTTGGAAAATAATACACAATATTTCAGATGACATCTTTCGGTGCTAAACAAATTGTAGAAGGGAATTTACGCCTAGGTTTAAAATTCAAGGTCAAGTTTACCATCGGATAGCAAGTTTATTGCTAGCATTGCCAGTAAGTTTTTGTGCCAATCACAAATTTTTACAAATTTATTTCCTTTCCTTTGCTGATCAAACTTCTATTCGTACTAATATTATTACGAACTTGAAGAATGAACTAATAACAGCACTCCAGCAAGTTTTGCTAGAACATAATAATTTGATCAGAGAATTTAAATGCTAAAATGACAACACACCTTTGGGTAACGCTGAAAATTTTAAATCAATAAATCATACTTATCGTGTACCTGTTAATCAGCATAGGAGTCGCTATACTGCTCCAACTACTAATGAAGTTGCTGTTTTACTGGTCGATGGAGATAAAATCTTGCGTTGTCGTGACGGTCGGATGCAACATGTGTCTGAGCTTCATCACTCTTAAGATCCTTTCAAATATCCCCTTATGTTACTGAAGGGTGAAGATGGTTATTATCTGACTATTCCGCTAAATAATAATGAACAAAATGAAAATTTTTCTTGAAGGCAGTTTTATGCTTATCAGTTATCGAGATAGGATTGACATTTTTTCCATTATTAAAGAAATTTATTTAAGTATCATTTTGTTGACGTGATGGCCAAAATGATCACTGAATGATAAACATTTTTATTCGTAATAACCAAAAAAAATTCGCAACTGATGATTACATTCATCTTTGAAATATTGTGCAACAAGCAACCAATGTTAATGCTAACAATGTAGGTCAAAGTGTGTCATAATTCTCTCATCTTTCATTGATTCACCACTATTTGTGCATGAGAAATCTCAACATTCTATGAAATATTTTCGTAAACATGAGCGTCCAGATTTACTTGTAACTTTTACATGCAATACTGAATGGCTAGAAACAAAAAACCAACTATTTATTGGTCAAATATCAAATGGAAACGACATAATATCCAGAGTTTTCCATTTGAAAATGAAAAAATTCCTAAACCTTATTAACAAAAAAAAAATATTTGGTTCGGTCACCTGCTATGTGCTACATTTCGAGTGGTAAAAACGAGACTTACCTTATTGTAACATATTTTTATGGTTAATAACTAAAATAGGACCTGACGAAATCCATCTTATCATATCTACTGAACTCCCTGATAAAAATTTTGACCCATTATTATATGACACTATTTATAAACATATATGTCACGGACCATGTGATGATACAAATAGGTCGTCACTATGCTTGACAAATGAAAAATGTTCAAAAAAATATCCCCGGATGTACATTTGCAACACTCAAGCTGCAGATGACGGTTACCCGACATCGTAGGAGAAGTTCAGAGGACGAAGGTCATACAACTTTAAACATGCAAGGTAACATAATTGATATTGATAATAAATGGAGGGACCTACATTATCCACTATTATCACGTTGCTTTCATGCCGACATACATGTTGAATTTTGCAACTCCGTGCAAACGATTCGATATATCTACAAACATATTACCAAAGATTCAGATCAAGTAACTTTTTCTGTTGAAAATCAAAGAGATAAATTGAGTCAGTACATTAATGATATACATATATTTATTTACATCTGAGGCCGATTGGCGACTTTTTGACTTTCCAATACATCTAAGTTGTCCCACTATTGTTGACGTAGAAAACTATCAACGTATTTATATCACTAAACCTAGTCTCCAACGAGTCCTTAAAAGTCCACACTTATTGCTTTTTTGAGCTTTACTTGTCCGATGACTTCGCTAGACACTGTATATCCTGAAGTTCCTAGATACTATACCTACAATAATAAGTTTAACAGAAGAAAGCGCGGAACGGACATCGAAGGATTTCTTGGAATTAAAAAGGTTGCTACTCTGGGTATATATACAATTCATCCAAACCAAAGTGATTGCTTTCATCTGGTTATGTTTTTGCATAATGTAAAATAACCTACATCTTTTGAATAATTGGAAATTGTTGTTGTGCTACACCAAACATATAAATAAAGCTGCTTGCGCTGCACTTGGCTTATTCGAAAATGATAATCACTGCAAAGACACGCTTGCTGATGCTTCTATCTGTCACTCTTCGCCTAAATTGAGAGAATTATTTGCAGTTATATTAGTTTTTTGTCGTCCTGCCCAACTGCACGTGTTGTGGGAAACTTTCCAAAAAGATTTTTGTAAAGATATTTTATATCAAATTCGACGTAAAACCAGTAATGTTGGGATTATAATTTCAGTTGAAACACTGAATAAAGGTCTCATTGTGCTTGAAGATATTGTCGTTACCTTAAGTGAGAAATACTTATGCAATTTCGGTTTACAAACACCAACACGTGATGTCAAGAAGCTTTTAACAATCTTAAGACTTTCTTTCGACATCGATGAACACAAAGAATTTGTGAGTATTAATCTTTCTTTAAATTAATAACAGATCAATGTCAGGCGTTTGATGATATAAATGAGAGTGTTGAGAGCAACAACCGAAAGATTTTTCTGTTAGGTGCTTCTTCCTGGAGGCACTGGGAAAACTTTTTTAACCAACTTGCTTCTTGCTCATGTTCGCTCAATTAAAAACGTTGCAATCGGTATGACATCATCAGGGATAGCTGCTACATTTATAAGTGGTGGGAGATCTGCACATTCAACTTTTAACTTACCGTTAAATGTTGCGTATGGCAAGAATCTGTTAGTTCTATTCATAAAAATGGTCAACTTGGACAAATTTTGCAAGAACTTATAGTGTGGGGTGAATGCACAATGAGTTATCGAGCTCATATTGAAGGCTTTGATCGATCACTTCGAGATATCAGATCATCATAAAATAATAGGTCGTATAAATTTTGTGTTTGCTGGAGACTTTCGGCAACCATTGCCTGTCATCGCGAGAGGAAATAGGACTGATGCTGTTCAGGCACGTTTTAAATCATCACCCTTACAGAAATTTGTCCTCACTATTAGCTTAAAAACTAACATGAGAGTTCATCCTGGAGGTGGCGATGCCAACTTTCCCTTACAACTACTAAACATTGGAAATGGGAATCTTCGTACAAACTCTGTGTATGTGTATTCTCACTCCTTCTCTTTCTCTCTCGCTCTCTCTTTCAATGGTTTATGAGTCTCACCTCCCCACGACTCTAATGTATTAATTGTTACATTTCTGTCAATGAAAACGTTGTTACCGTTGTGCATAGAGTGGATGATCTCATTACCACTGTTTACCCAAAGATTAGTTAGTAAACTTTTACAAAAACCGTACGAGTGACTTCGCGAAAAATCTATCATAACTCCTCGAAATAATTTGCATTTGAAATTTTAAAAAAAAATTGGAAGAATTGAAAGGCAAAGCCAGGCATATCGATCTGTAGATTCTGTAATAAATACTGAAGATGCAGTCCATTACCCTCCAGAATTTTTGAATTCTCTTAATCCTACAGGTTATCCAGCTCATGGTCTCAATTTTAAAATGGGAGTTCCGAAAGTTTTACTACGAAACCTAAACTCTCCAAGGTTATGTAAAGGTACAAGGTTGCAAATCAAAACTATGCGAAGTCACATCATATTGTTTTGAGTCCATCTGCAAGAGAATTTGCTCTTAAACCCCGCATCCCAATGAACCCAACAGACTTACCATTTCAACTCAAGAGGTTGCGATTCCCTATTTAAACTTTCGTTTGCTATAACAACCAATAAAGCGCAAGGCCAGACATTCAAACACATTGGTTTTGACTTACGAACAGACTGTTTTTCTCATGGACAATTATATGTTGGACATTCCAGAACTGGTAATTCGGAAATTCAATACATTCTACTTCCGGAAAATCAAAATGCCGCAAAATATATCATGTAATCGGAAGTTCTATCAATTTAATACTGCTAGAAAATGGGTTGGTTATATGATAATCTCGGGTGAAGCCGAGACGGGGGATGGTATATGTATATATATATATATTTATATATATAAAATAACATGTTGTTCGTGATCAAAGCCCAGCAAAAACTACTGAAGATAAATTGATGAAAATTTGTATACAATTTCTCCTTACGTTATAAGTTCATACTAAGAAAATCGACTTTAAAATTCCGAGTTTAATGGGTGAAAATGGAGTAACAATGAAATGCTAAATTTACCTTACGGTATTATTTTATGATTACGGGAATAAATTGCCGAGATACTATGGTATCTTTGGTTTTATTTTTAACTTTCTCATATATGTTAATCTTAAACTTTTTTTTTAATCTAAACATATTTTTGGCTATAGAAATAAATAATATTTATCCTTTTTTTTGTTACAGAATATATCAAATTGTTCAGTTGTAATTTACTAACTGGTAATACAAGTGAGTATTTTTAAATCAGTTTTGAATTACTTTAAACCTAAATGTTATTTAAAAAAATATAGTTTACTATGAATTTAAGAAAAGTTTTATTTTATTTGGAAATAAGAAACTTCGCATTTATTATTTTGTTTAAGAAAGTAGTGTTAATATTATGTTATATTAATTTTAACCTGTTAAAAGAAATAAAATATTTCATAACGATACATTAAGTAACGTTATTAAAAATGTTACTTTCTAAAATATTTCAGGTGTAATGTGATTGCCAGATAAATGATTAAAACGCTACCTTCTTACCCAATGCGGCAGAATTTACTGAATTTTTTTAACGGGAAAAATTAATTAAGAAAGCCAGCAAAATCTACATTAGATATTCACTTATTGACTCATGTGGTATTCCAAAAATTGTCAGTGATCTTATACTACAGCTTTTTTGATTTTAAATTAGTTGGCAATTGCGTTCCTTTCCGTATGATAAGTACACCTGTAACTTTTTCTCATTATTATAAGACCGTATGTGTTGAAAAAAAAAACTAAAAAAAAGTAATATTTACTAGAAAACAGTTTAAAGGAAGAATTACAATTAAAATTAAATTACAATTTAACAACACGATTACAAGGACATCCGAACCGATTAGCTCATATTCCCCGAAATTTATTGTATATTTTTAAGTGGAAATTTACTTTGGCGTACGCACACATTTAGATGGATATTGAAAAAGTCTAATCTGCCATTATTGATAATGGCAGGCCCTGATGTGAGACTCTCATTACGGTTGAATTACGTGAGAGGCATATCGGTTAACTTAAATAACCTTTAAAAACAGTTTATGCCTATAAAGAGGAAAATTTTTAAATATACATTACAACTTACATTATTCTCATACAATAAAAAAAGAAATAAAAACATAATTATATAAAAATGAATTATATCGATCGTTAGTGTTGCAAAATGTTCGTTCAAATTTTTTAAATGTATGACTGGTTGATTTATTTAAACTCCAACGCAATTATTATATACTTCAGTCGTTATGTTAAATTATTGACTTTGATCTACAGTAGTTATCTTAAGTTGAGGCTAGAACAATTGCTTATTTTTAATTAGGCTAATAACCTGTTCTAACAGACTAAAATTAGAAAAAAAAACTTACAAGGAATTTAAAATATTAAAGAATTATTAAAATATTCAACATTATAAAAGTCAGTTATGAAAAAAAGTATTACAAAGAAGTGGAGAGGACTACGTAACGAAGGTCAAAACGAACGAACCATTATATTCCTATATTTGACGTCTTGTCTTATCGTTTTTTTTCCTTCCTCTCAAGTCTGGACCTTACGATTCCGTATCACATACACTTGAGGATACCAGTTGCCTCAAGCCTCCAGAAGTCTATGCCACACCCGGCTATGCCGTTCTTGACAGCACCAACCAGAGGCCGGGTTTCGGTCTTTGGTACTTCGCCTTCCTCAAATCCAAGGTTCCTCAGTCCGGAATTTGGTCTTTTGTATTCGCCTTGCATTAAATCTAGGGTCCCCCACAGAGGTCCCCAGACCGGGACACGGTCTATACTCTTTTTCCTCCTACCAGTCCCTGGAGCTCTTGCCTTATCTTCTGGGCTCTTGCCTTCTTCTTGTTTTTAAAGATTTCTAAATTAAATTAAAAAGTAACAATAAACGATCATTAATGAACAGATCAGCAATCAAGCGGATGTCCTTTTCAAGAACCACAATTTATTGAAAACAGAAAATAATAAAATTGAAAGATAAGTTTAACCATTAATAACAAATAAACAAGAAGACCTAATAAGGCATGACGTCAGATATAGGGAGGGACCTTGACTAAAGATTAACTATATAAAGAGGGTGAGGCTATATATAATGACTAACTAAATTTAAAAGAATTAAGAATACTTCTAAATATTTTTAAATTCCTAAAGTATAAATATTTCTATAATAATCTTTTCTGCTAAGATAATTATAGTTTCTACGGTGAATATTGTTTTCCTTTCTTAGCTTCATTCTATTATTATGTGTGGACGCGTTTCGGAATCTTTCCATTGTCAAAATGTATTGTACTGCAAGTTTTAAATTTCTGTTGGAATATTATAGCAATATTTATACTGTGGGAATTTAAAGATATTTAGAAGTATACTTAATCCTTTAATTAGATTATATAGCTAGATGACAATGTTTTTTTTTTTTCAAATAAAAGAAATAAACCCGTTTTAATGCTAAAAGATCTATCTACTTGTTAAGTTTGTTGTTGTACTGTCTTTGTGTGTGAGTACGCATATCTAAATTGAGTATTAAAATCTCCGACGCCTCTTTTTTATGTACTAGCTCTATAAAAAAAAAAAAAACAAACAGACATGTATGGTGAGTTTTTGAAATTTTTACAATTTAGTACAATGTTAATTATAAAAACTTCTTTTATATTCGATTCAAAAAGCAGTTTGAAAATTTTAGTTGAAATTAATATAATTGATATACATTTATAGACATCCAATGAGAAAATTAAATTAAAAAAAAAAAAAAAAACAGTAGGAGAAAATAAAACGAAAGATTTATAGAAATAGGATAAATCAAACGAGAGTATTTTAAAAAAGCAACCCGGAAACAAAGATTTGGAATGAAGTTCCCTCTTAAAAATAATTGATTGTAATTGAAGACAGATGTAATTTTTCTCACTGTGATTCGCTAGTAGAAAAAAAATCAAGTTTTTACCCATATTTTATTAAGTTACGTTCAGTTTGTGATTTTTACTTAAAAGCGTTCACTAACATCAACTCAAACCTAAAATATAACCTTTATATTAATGTAAACCTGGTATTTCTATTTACTGAATAATATTTTCTTCAATCTAAAAACACTTCCTGCTTGTTTTAACGCTTTTCTTCTTAATAGTCTCGTCCTTTTTTTAAAATAGAACCAGAAAGCACCCTATTATTATATTTTTCTCTAAGTATGAGTTTATCAGATGCTGACTTTATTTTCAATTTCTTAGGGAACTTTAAGTTCAAAATATACTTAATTTTATAAAGCATTTATATTTAATATAATAAATTTAAAAAAAAGTAACTTGTAATTTTATTAAAGTATAAATAAAAATAACACAATTTAATTTCTTTTAAATTTTGTCTGTTAAATTAAAATATATAAGTACGATCTTCATGACAGATTAGTAACATCTCAGCCTTTTAAATGGAAAATCCCAGGTTTGAATCCCATTCAGGCATGACATTCTTCATTAGCTTCAAAATTTCTGTTCTATAATCGTATGACCAAATTTGAAGTTTGTTTGGTGAATCAATTAACAAAAATATAAATAAATAAAAAACCAAATAAAAGAAATAATACAAAAGAAATCTAATGGATTTAGGTTATTTCATACTATTATATAAATAAATAACAGTATAAATAATAATATCCATAAATAAATAAAGTAAGTTAATAATAATAGTATAACCGTTATTAAATAAAATTCTTTCCTAGATTATATTATTTACTACACTGTATACATTTTTTAAACAACGTTGTTTTACTTTACTACACTTTTAATACCGCTGGTATTAAAAAGAATTATTAAAAATTCCACATACTTTATCAATCACTGTCAGTAAATTATGTTATAACCCATTCGTTTTTCGTAACTGCATTTTAAGAGATCGGATGGTAACCATTATTTTAAAATAAATTTAATTTTAATCCTAAATAGTATTATGTTTATGAAACTAAATAATAAATAAGTAAAATATAAGTATAATTTTTGTAAATAATAAAAAAGGAGATTTTTAAAAACCATATAGATTGTTTCTTTTAGAATATTGATATTATTTACATTCAACCATTTTTATTTATTGCCTAGCGTGTTTTTGACAGCTAATTTTTTTTCAACCTCTATTTATAATATAAATATATTTTATAAAATTAATTGTGGAAATAAAATGTTGGGCATTATACACACTCACACAAACACACATATACAAAACTTTTTCCTAAAAAAAAAATCAATATTGGCTTAAAAGATGTAAAGTAAATGCATGAGTACATATACATATAATTGAATTTATCACATCAAAGATATCATTAAATATCTCTGTGTAAAATTATTCTGAAAATATTCTTTTCGAATCATAGTTCATAAAATACACCAGGTAATTAATCATTATTTAAATCATACCTGTTAGTTTATGCATCACTCAAAAACTGATAATAAATTCACGTGAAAATTCTTTTATTTGCAATTTAAGTCAAGTTATCCACGGATTTCGTCATTAAAATTAAGATTCATCAGAACATCTAACAATTCAGTTAGTCGGTTAGGATTATCCATCCACTGGTTCACTATATTTGCACACTGGTTATGCAGCAGGCAATTAATTGTCCGCCGGCACAAACATATACACCCAAGTGGATACCTAATGTATGTTTATACAACATAATTATGCGCCTGTCTGTTATGGTATAACTGCTAAATTTTGTAAGAGTTTCTGATATGAGACGCATGTCACTTCCTCTAGATATCAATCTGTTATGCATAATTACTCATCCTAAAGAACAATATATATTAAGTATCATTAAAATATATGTTTACTTATTTTTATAAATATACGTACTGTGCTGTGCATATATTCTATGATGTTACGTGCGTACACTAGGGTCGTTCGGAAGTGCGTATATTTGTTTATTTTTGGTAAATTTTTAAAAAAGTTAAAAAAAGAAAAAAAGGAGATTAGGTCTGATTCGAAACGATATGTCTGCCCCTTATAAGATCCAAATATTTCATTAATTAAAATTTCATTTGGCTATAACTCATGAACCAATGAAAATAAGTATCACTTATGATATATCGTTGAAAATCTCTCAATGAGGACTCATTATTGCAGTTAAGAAAAAGATAAAATTCATTTTTTCTGGGTTTTGAGCTTTATTGGACACTTTTGGTTCAGTCGATTGCAATCAAAAGGAAAGATGCACAAGTAAATGTTGCAATCGTCCTAAATTCAAAATTTCAACATCCTACGGCTAATCGAGATATCTACATATATTCAT
This sequence comes from Lycorma delicatula, assembly GCF_047948215.1. NCBI lineage: Eukaryota > Metazoa > Arthropoda > Insecta > Hemiptera > Fulgoridae > Lycorma > Lycorma delicatula. Next base: position 31,121,293 of record NC_134457.1, on the reverse strand, counting down.
ACATACATACATACATACAGACGTCACGCCGAAACTAGTCAAAATGGATTCAGGGATGGTCAAAATGGATATTTCCCTTGAAATCTGAAAACCGAAATTTTTTGTGATCACAATATTTCTTTTACTTCGTTCAAGGAAGTAAAAATAGTCACTACGAATTTTTAAATCTTTAATAAACAGTTTTTAAATCGGAAAAACGGATTTATATAATTGAAGAGAAATATTTGCGAATTGAAAATACTTGTTATATATTTAAATAAATGTCCTGTTTTTTTTTTTATGTTTAAACTTTTCTTCATCATCTGTATAATACGAGTACATTTATCCTACTTTTATTATTTATTATCTATTTATATTTTGTATTAATAATGTAAAATAATAAATTGAAAGTTAAGATTACACATAAAAATTCGTTTAAAGTATTTTTACTTAAAATATAAACAAAGGTGACCTTTCTGATGTTAAAATAACATCATCATATTATTTAAAATAAATAAGTTAAACATAATTCAAATAAAAGCAATAATAATTAAATAAAAGAAATAATGAATATTAATAAAACATAATACTTACGAAACACAATATAAAAAAACTGTTGTCGCATGAGGCTTTGAATTAAGAAGAGTAAATTTATATTAAACATATTTAACCAGCTGAACCTCAAATTCAGATTTCTTACCGTGATTTAAATTAATTTTTAGTTAACAACTGGTATTTTGTAGATTAATCTTTTTAAATGATTATTCTTACTTTTTAATTAATTATTGTTTTTAAGTTTTCATATTTTTTACTTTTTATGAATATTTAAAAATCAAAATAACCATTTCGTTATGATTTAAAATTTTTTTTTTATATAAAAAGTTTTTGAATAATAATATTGTTTTCTCCAATTTATTTTAACAATTTGTCATAGCTCTTTATTTGTGTTAAAGTAAAATGTAAAAAAAAATTGTCAATACATTTTAAACGAATTTACTTTTCTACTAATTTGGTAAACTCTATGACCTTACGATGGTTCCGAAGGCTAAACAGAAAAAGAGAAGTTTCGCTTTCACTGACATGAAAAGTTTTACTATAGGGGATAACTATTTTCAGTTGTATTTGTGTTTCACGACAGATAACTTATAATTTTAAAGGCGGTTATATGATCAACCGTTACCATAAACTTCCCTGAGAGTAATGTTGTTTATTATACATCCAGTTCCGGTGATGAACAGAGTAAACAGGCAGACTTTTTTAGGGTGAACATTTTTTTACACTTTAAGTTAACATGTTAATATACAACCATTTGGCTCAATGTAAAAGACAATACGAAACCACTTCACACCTCAGTTTCCCTAGTAATCCTCTCATGGGATCCTTCTTATTGAAAATTGGTGTCATTTTCAGGGATGACTGACTATCTCAGTGCAGATCATCTGCAACCAGGAGATTTATGGTACTTAAAATATATACCCATATTTATTAATAACGGTCAAAAAGTTTTTTAGTTCAATACCAAGAATAATGCTTTTCATTAACATAAATTAAAATTTAATACAAAAACATTTGACACAAAAAATTAAAAAACATTTAAATTTAACACAAAAACAAAAAAATTAACACAAAAAATTTAAATAGGCGTCTTTTAAAACAAATTTTTTATCATCTTACATTTTTTAAGTATGGTTTTTCTATAATATTCATGATTCGGAAAAATAATCCATTTTTGCACGAATTGATGCATAACAGAATACATGTAATAATTCTTTGATTACACATAAACTGTAATTTAAAAATAAAACCAGTGAGAAAATAAATAATAAAGTTACAGAAATGTTACATGACCATTACAAATCAAATTATATATACCTGTAAGCGTTTCTGAAGATAATAATAATTATGTTAAATAATATTACTTAACATATTATTATTAAATAATATTCACGTAAATAGTTCAAATGTTTAATTTTGTTTATTATCGATTGCTAAATTTAAATTAGGTTATTAGAGATTACAGATTACTGATTTATTAATAATTACAATTTACCTGCAGAATCAGCAAATTACACCTTCTTGATAGTAAATTAAATATAGTATTATGTAAGTAACTTAGAAATATAAATAGTAACCGTTAAAGGAAAATACAAAATGTAATTCTTTCACGTGTAACACCTTTTTTAACTTCTGATACGATTTGGCAATTTTCGTTTAAAGGAAGGCAATCGTGAATACAATTTGGCTTTTGTACGTCAATGACAATAAAACACAAGAATAAAACCTTGAAAAATTGGTCTCTGTGTGTGACACAAACTGTATTAAGTTTTAAGCAGTTATACAAAGCTTTTTTTCACAAACAGGTTCATTTCAGAAAGTTAAAGGACACAGATAGAACCACCAGACAGTCATATTATAAAAATTATAAACTAAAAAGTTTTCAACGAATGAAAAGCTTTCCTTTAAAATTCGTTTCACAACATATTTCCAATATTTTATGGGGTTGAAATATATACCAGTATGTTATACATATAATAATAAATGACTATAATATCGAAAAGTAAAATTAAATATATATATATATATATATATATATATAGTCCAAGTAATGTAAATATATTAAATATTTATTTAAAATGTAGTTAAAATAACATAATTAATGAAAGGTATATTTGATCAATATTTATAAACAGTTATAAAATGAGAGAAAATAACATAAATCAAACAATGTACGCGTAAGTTCAAATAAATATTGTTGATAATTAAATTAAATTAATTAAATCAATCTATTTGTAAACACTAAACAAATATTTCCCTACGCTTTAATTCATTTCTAAGTTAACAAAATTTTTACTAATAGAAATTGTAAATCTCAAAATCTACCATAAAAAATCATAACTAAAAATAATTCATGTACAAATATCGTTTAAACGAATAAAAAATAAAAAGAGTCGTTTATTTGATAATAAACGACTCTTTTTATTTTTTTTATTAGTATTCTACGGGTGTTTAAATTTCTCGGGACTGAATTTTTTTTAAAAAGATTCAGTTACTTCAATTAAAATTAAGTACAAGTAAATTATCTTTATATATAATATAGTTGTCCTATTAGAGAGCATGACTGTTAAAAGAAATATAAGGGTTGTTTTTTTAGTATTTTCTTCATATTTATCACTGTTGAATTGAATAATCAGTTAATTTATTTCGAAATGAGGAAATGGTCCAATACAATATCTAGATAGCTGAAACTTTTTTTCACTGAATTTTATGAAAAATTAACTAAGTACTGAAATGACTTCATAAAATTTTATTTTATAAAAACATAAATCTTTATGGAAATGTATAGGTATATTTTGAAGTAATATTATAATGACTCTTAAAATATGGATTCATTTTTCCAAAGGTTAAATGTAATTAAATTTAACTGTTGTATCTAATTTATAAAACAATCATCTTCAAAATTTTAGTTGAACGGAAATTGCTAAAAAAAATTTGAAAAGTAAATTAGACGGCAAATTACCAACGATTGAGGACCGAAGTTGTTGCTAACAATGAAACTTTAAAGTTTAGAAAATAATGACGTGTTTTTTTTATTTTTAGCAAACTGAAATTTGAAAGAATTAAAAACATTTATTGAAAGTTAATTTTGAAAAATTGAAAAATGATACTGCTGTGCTATATTAAATTAATTACGAACAAAGCTGCTTAATGCTATTTAAGTAAATAGTAAATATCTTTAACCAATAAGTAAGTATTTAGGAAGTTTTTGTAATTTAAATATTTATAAATATCTTTTTTCTTTTTTTCTTTCTATGAAATGACATTGACACATTTTTATTAAAAATTGATATGACAACCACATCACTTTCTTGTACTCCTATAAAATTACATATAAAAATTTTTATTGTTCTTCGTTTAAGCTTATTTTATTTGAAAGTGATATTCGATCCTCCAATTCTTTAACAAAGTGGACGGTTACACAATTGCTAAAATATTAGTTTTTATTAACAGCAAATATTTATACAATTATTAATTTAATAATCTTACCTGAAATATTAGGTTAGAGTTTACTCTAACCTAATATTTCAACAATTTAAACATAATATTTATTTAAACAATAATAAAAGGACTTTTAAGTCCTTTTATTATTGTTTAAATATATATAATTCTTATGTATCTGTTTTTTAAATTATTATGATGTAACCATCAACAAAGTGAAAACAAAAACGAAACATGAGAAGGTTAATAAATTTTATAGCATTCTTTATTATCAGTAAACTGAAACAAATGCATAAATAAAAATAATACGATTCCAAATCATAATTTTCAATTAATATTAAGACATCAGATGTTACACCACATGGGCCCACCATATGGGCCTATTAAATTACATATACACACTTTTAAAAGTAAATAAAATCTTATTTCATTAATAACTTCTGATTTTTTCATATTACTATTATTGAATTATTATTCATTATAAAACGTTTTACAATCAGAGGTTAATAATTGTTAATAAATCAATATATTTAAATTTTAAAAAAAAATCGGAAATTAAGTCAGATTCGAACCGATTTGCCTTCCCTTTGTAAAATCCAAATATTTCATTAATTAAAATTTTATTTAGCTCTAGAACCAATGAAAATAAGTACCACTTATGATATATCGTTGAAAAGCTCACAATGATGGCTTATTACTGCAGTTAAGAAAAAGTCCAAGTTCCAATTTTTGGGGAATTTTAAGCTTTTTTGGACACGTTGGGGCCAGTCAATTGCAATCAAAATTGCACACCTAGATGTTAGAACAGTCTTAAATCAACAACCTACAGCTAATATTTTTTGTAAGATGCGAGATATATACTTACTTATAATGGATTCAGGGATTGTCAAAATTGCTATTTCTGCTGAAATCTCAAAACCGAAATTTTTCGCGATCACAATACTTCCTTTACTTTGTACAAGGAAGTATGAAAATGTAAAAAAGGAGAACTTAACATTTTTATTCATTCTTATGTTTATGAAAATTTTTTATAACATTATAAATTCACTGCATAAGTACAATTTAAAAAAAAATGAAATTAAATGATATAAACGTTTAATAATCGAAAATTATATTCGTAATTTAAATTATAAAACATTGAAAACATACAAAGAATATTAAAGAAAGTACCTAAACCTTTACAGTAAGTACCTTTATTCTTTATTTAAAAATATCCTTTACCAATGATGAAGGATATGATTGGTAAAAGGCAGTGATTTTAACATAAATGTCTTTTATATTACACACAATACTTTCAAATCGTTCTAATAAGTGTGTTTAATATGTCACAAAAAACATCTATGTAATGTCTAAAAATTTATAGGATATCTAGAGTTTTAGTTGATATATTTAAAAAAGAAAAAGTGCATGCCATAAAGATTGTACTACGTTAAAAGTGTGAAAATTATATTTAATTAATAAGCACTATAAATTGTATTAAAGGAACTTAAATAATAAAATTACAAACATGATTTTAATTTTTAAATAATAATTTATTTACTTTTTTTTTTAATTTTAAACTTATTATTTTATAAATTGTTTGTTCTATAAATTAGAAAATGTTACAACATCTGCCTCATACAAAACGGAAATAAACGTAGTAATAACATGTTACCAAACCAAATTAATTAGTTAGATAATTAAGTTTGAAATAGCAGTTCAAACTTTATGGTTTCATTTTCCAATCCAATGTGTTGTTTACCTGAAACGTGCACTACGTATCTTCTCATTTATTAGTTTGTACAATTTAATGGTTTATTGGTATATTTTTTTTCATGATGATTTTTTATGGGATGGGTACGTTTTCAAATATATTCGATACAGGCAATATAAAATTTATTTTTTCTTTCTATACATTACTCTCAATTGATTGGTGATTTATAAAAGTTTTATTTTTGTTAAATATATTTTTGATTGATTTCTTTATTACAAAAAAAAAGTCTAAATCTATTTTAATTAATTTCATAGTTCTACCAAAAGTAGAAAAATAAGTAAAAAGTAAAGTAAAATAAATTAATAAAAAAAAAAAAATCAGGAGGAGGTTTTATCTTTCAGAACGGGTACGGCTGTTTAAAATTTTGATATCAGAATCTGTGATTTATTCCTTTGCATTATAGAAAAATATTTTAAATTGAAAATAAAAATTAATGATATGTAATTTTATTTGTAAATAATATTTTGTTGAATAATTTATATTATATCACAGATATCAGTCTAATGTTGGGATTTTGCTAGGTCTGATGTAGATCGGCTTACTGGTAGGTTGACGGCCGATTATTGTGTGGAGGCTATGTTTTATATTGACCGTAACTGAGGGCTGATATGTGGTGGGAGGATAATGCGCCGCAAAGCTTTGGAAGAAGTGGCGGATATGTAGTGTTCTAAACCTGCTATACTTTGATGTAAATATTTATTTGTTTTGTGTTGTATATAATGTATGTGTTCATTGTTGGTGTGCTCGCGTGTTGGTTGCTCGTAGATCAGGGATGTTAGAGTAGGACCGGGCGGATAGCCCTGTACAGGAGGAGAGGCGATGCTCCGGCCTCCTACTTCGATGAGTGAAGGGGGGCTCCTGGGGTCCTAAGGTGGGGAAATTAAGACCGTAGACCTGGTTCAGGGACTTCTTCGGGGACCCTGAATTGAAGGCGAGGCAATCAATGTGAAGACCAATTCCCGGCTCCTTGCATGGTGCTGCCAGGAACGGCATAGCCGGGCCTGGCATGGCTGTGCGGAGAGTTAGAGGTAAATGGCACCCTCAGGTTGAGCAATGCGAGACCGTGGATCCGGTTTCAGGGGAAGGGTTAAAAAAAAGGGTGTATTATATAAAAAAGGTACCTTATATAAAAAAAAGGATCAATCTAATGCAGTCATCAAAAGCAAGAAGAAAGTGATTCATGAAAATATTTATATAGTCTTGCGCTTTATGGTAATGGAATATGAAAAATCAGGAAGAAACCTTTGAAATTTGGGGTACTGGAACTTGCTGAAAAAGAGATTTTTTGACGAATAAAAAAGACAGTTGCAGTAGAATCTTGTAAAGCGACAAACTAGAATTTTATGGTCCATATACTAATTACCCGGGTTTAATTAATTTGGTGTTGCGGGACGTGTAAAAGGTAAAACTGTAGATAAATGGAAGATTGGATTATGAAACAGATAGTATTGAGGAAAATTCATTTATAGTGTTCTGCCATTAAATCAGGTTCTATCACGGCCGCTGCTCTCTAGCAGCGGTCGTGAGAGGCCGCTTTAATTAAGAGGTTGTTGCTAACCTCTTTGTTTCCGCATATAACTTCCGTTTCCCATAATCTCATCCACTATTTGAAATATTTTCCTTCCTATTCCTTAACATTCATTCACCTAGCCTTCCGTCGCATCCACTAATAAACACCTTTTTCTCTTACAATGTCCTAGCCAGTTCCTTTTCCTATATTCAATCGTATTTAGCATTTTCATGTTCTCTCCGATTCTCGTTAATATTTCTTCATTTGTTACATGGTCTTGTCATCTGGCGTTGATCGCTCTGCGCTATATTCACATCTTGAAAGCCACATTTAATTTTCTATCTGCCTTTCTTAACGTCCATTTTTCAGGTACATAGAGCCCGGAAAAACATTAAAAAGAAAATGGGGGGAAAAGTAAACGTGAAAACATTATAATTCAGTACAATTAGATTAGTAATAAAATATTCTTTCAAAAATATACCTTTTCCTGTTTAGTGTCCGGTAACTTCCGTTTAGATAATACTTCAGAGGATGAATGAGGATGATATGTATGAGTGTAAATGAAGTGTAAGTCTTGTACATTCTCAGTTCGACTATTCCTGAGATGTGTGGTTAATTGAAACCCAACCACCAAACAACACCGGTATCCATGATCTAGTATTCAAATCCGTGTAAAAATAACTGGCTTTACTAGGACTTGAACGCTGGAACTCTCGGCGATTTGGGAAGACGCGTTCACCACTAGACCAACTCGGTGGCTCAAAAATATACCTCGAATTTCGTTAGACAACGTTTTTTTTCCATTTGATGAACCGTGGGACTTACGGAAATATGTCATTTTATTCATTTTTTTAATGTACCTTTACGAATCGCGCCGCTAGATAGGAGTACTTTATAGTTCTAAGTAGCGTACAAAAACTTGATAATGTACTTGAAATTAAAAAAATTTAAAAGAAAATATACTACAGCTTGTTTTAATAGTAAATGCTGTTATGTAAATTAAAGTACTGAAGATGAAACAGTTTTTTTAATTCCCATCACTTCTTTACAAAAAAAATAAATAAAAGTATTAGTTTACAAGAGATTTTATTAAAAAACGAATAAATAAAGATAAAAATTGATGGTTACACTTACAAAGTAATAAGTTCAATATTACATCACGGATCTTCGTTTTGTAAAGGGATTATATTAGTTTTATTAAAAATAAAAATATGGTGTGAAGTGAACAATATGACTATCAATTAGAAAATTGGTCGTAAAATTCAGATTGTTTGTTCTAGAAAGGAAATAAATCCATAAGATAAGAATCAGTAATTAAAAAAAATATATATAAAAGAATAATCTAACAAAACGCAGTGATGTAAAAAAAAAACTACAATGAAATTGTAAACCGTACGGTAAGAGTCTCGCAGATATCATTTCTTCCGCTTAGAAATCAAAAATTTCTGTAATATAAAAAAACTGTTTTTAAAAAAAATGATACTGACATCAAAAAAAGTAAGACACTGCATTTCTGTTATCAAAATCTGTTATTAATGTAGAATTTAAAAACAAAATACATGTTAAATATATGTAATAGACAATATATATATAGTAATAGATAATAAACAATGTTTAAGCGTTCCATATAATAAGCAAAAAAAGAATAATAATTTGTTACAAAACTCTTACCGATCCGATTTCATTTATATTCAATACTTATTACATTTACAGACATAATACAATTCTTATGATTATTCATTGTGTTTAATAAATGAAATCAGGCCGCTAAAAGTTTTGTAACAATTTTTTTTTTTTTTTTTTTCTTATATGGAACGCTTAGACTTGTTTGTTACCTATTGTTGTATATCTGTTGTCTATTACATATATTTTTTTTTAATCAAAATTCACATTAATAACAGAAATATATTGTCTTACCTTTTTTGAAAACATTTTTTCAGAATATTAGTCTTACAGAAATTTCTCTTTTATGAGCGGAAGAAATGATATCTGCTAGATTCAAACCGTACCGCTTACAATTTCATTGTAATCTTTTTGATAACTTTCTACAGAAATGCCTTCCCTTTTTATTAAATACCTGCTTACTTCCTGATATTACTGTTTTAATTTTTACTATGCAAGTCAGGCCATCATCAGTTGTAAAGCTATCTACGTACTGAAATTTCTTCATCTGCTTGAAAAAAATTCATTTCCTATCTTAATCTCAATTTTCTCCTCATTTTCACATGATTCCATATATTTTATCTTCTTTTTGTTTATCCTCATACTCTGTCTTTTACAAGCTTCATTTAAGTCATCAAGTATTTTATTTAGTTTACTTGGACTCTCCGCCAGTACCGCCATGTCATCAGTAAAAGGTATACATTCTATTCTTCATCCGTATCTTTATTCCTCTTTTCCCAATTTAGCCAGCATTTAATTACTTATTCCTCTTTATTAAGAATATAAAGAGTGCAGTAAATATTTTTAGGTTTAAAAAAGAATAGTGCAAAACAAAAAGGAATGTAAAATAACATCAAACCTTCAACTGACTGACATGCGACAAAATGTCTACATATTTATATATATATATATATATGTATATATAATCTACAGATAATAATGTGATGCAGATTTTTGTCATTTCTTTGCATCTAAGAATAGTATTTTAAAAATATGTTATTTCTCTATTTGAACATAAATAGTAGCGAGTATAATCCAGATTATGAACATTTTTTTAATTTTCACTACTTAAATATTATGATCCATCATATTTGATTTTCTAAGAATATTAAAATTTCACTAAAGGAAAATCTTATAAATAATTAACAATAAAAAAGAATTATAATATTATTTTATATTCCAATATATTGTAATAATAATTAAAGACAAACAAATATTGACTGTTAAAAATAAGCAGTTATTTTGAAATTTAATTTACAAATTGGGACCATTACTTAAACAGCCTCAAATTTAAAATAATCTAATCATACTTTCGATAAAAAATATTGTTTAAAAAAATGGAAATTCTAACTTTGTATTAATGTAATAAAAAGTTTTACTTCGTTTAATAGCTAATATTACGTGGATGGAATTTAACAAACATGTAGTTTTTAGTTAGCAGTCAACTTCATTAAAACAAACGGACAAGTTATAAATAACAATGCTCTAAGGAAACAAACTACATTGAAAAACACCTAAAACAATACTAAAGTGTAATACATATTATTCTGTAAATACTTATTATAATGCAGTTTTCATGTACTTTCCACTAATACAGTCCACAATTGCTATATAAATAATAGTCATGACCTACAGATATACCACTTGCAAACATATGATAACGTGTTATCATTATATCACATGTATCTTAGTGTTTATATAAATATATAGATTTGATAAGCCAATAAAAAAAATAAGTGAGTTTTAAAATTTAATAATTTGTTTGTATATACATTTACTACTAATTAGGAGTAAAATATTTAAACATTCACTTATTAAAACCTGAAAATACCCAACACTTCGTTTTACATGAATAACCTTCAAGTCTGGTTTTTATTTTTTTTGCTGCACGACATAATATACTCAAAGAAAATTGCTAATATTTCGTGTGAGTGGATCCCTGAATACCTTACTCTTTATATTATACAAGAAAAAATTGACGTTTAATGTTGCCATGGAAAACGGAGTCTAGAAAATATCATTTGTTAACATTCACTGATCGCTTTTTTCTATTTTTTTCTCCTCTTTATTTGCCCCGACCCCAGAGCCGGATTCGGACTTATAAACTCAGCTCCGAGAGGTGCTAGTGCCTCAAACTATCTGAGAAGTAACCCTGGATCCAGCTATTCCGTTCCCAAGGCCCCAACCAGGCAGCCGGGACTCGGTCATTTCATGCCATGCCTCCAGTAAGGAGACCCTTAAGCGGTCTCCTCACCGGGACTCCGGTCTTTACGATGCCTTCACCTCAAATGGGGATTGAAGACCCGTGGATCCCGGGCCTTCAGACTTTACACCCCCTGCTAGCTCCACCAAGAGTCCCCGTCTGCTCATCGTCGATGGGACGCCGGAGCGTCCCACCTCTCCTGGACGACGCTGTCCCATGCTGGAGCAACCGTAGTTCCACACTCACCAGCGTGTACTCCTCAACAATTCCTATGTGCAACCCTGCAATCCCGGCCCCCTTCAGCGTGGCAGAGGGTGCTGTATGAAGCACAGCGAGCTTCTTTTGGCAGTTCTTCTTGACATGGTCGACCCCCCACAATTAAAGCAACGGCCAGTCCTGTCCAGGCTACCAAAATCTTGGCCCAGTGCCATACTCCAGTAACGGAAGCACCGTTCCTCCAACGACCACCGCACCTACCTACAGATCACCCATCCTATCCGTTCCCGACCTTCATGTAACAATTTCTCCGCTAGGATAGGTTGAAGGGCCAGCGTAGCTCCGTAGGCCGGGCTCATACAAAGTATGTCAAGTGTCACCGAATCCCTGGTAAAACTATGATGATCTCTCACGAATTCCTCTTATGTGGTTAAGGAATCCACGTTCTTGATAGTGACGTGGAACCGTCCTCCGCCTCTTCCTGCAAGTGTCGTCGTGACACCCTCAAATATCTCTGCAATCTTCCTACAGAGCCGCTCAGCTGTGTCCCCCCTTGGCTCGCACTCGAAGGAGGAAGTCATCCCGTTGACCCTTACGAACGGAGAGGAAATTGGACACAATTTCAAAACACCAATCCAAGACAACAATAAACGCAGAACGGTACGCAACACGTGTTTACACAATGAAACTCCTAACTCTAGTCATCTAGCACTTGGCCTGCCTGTAGACCACCTTCGCTGACCAGTTGTGCAACCCGAGGTGCTCGCCGTAGAATTCAAGAATTCAAGAGTGTTGTGGATGTCCAACACCCGCCGCTAAATTCAGTAGCCAGGCCTGAGGAGCCCCATCACGTGCTGCTGCACCAACATGGAAAAACAAAAGACATCTGCTAGCCAGCTTCCGTGGATGAATCGCATCAATGCTTCTCCGGAGACCCCATCCTCAAGGGCCCGGTAAAGGTCACCCTGATCGTCATACTCATCAAGCGTCTGGGTAGCTACATCCAGAAGCTTCACTTCCATCCTGCCACCGGAGGGCCGTCGACCATCCCGGCGCACCATCAAAGGCGTCCTAGTGGCCTTAATCGCCTGTTCTGGAAAATCCCGCATGGAAAGCCCGTTGATATGCTTAGCGATATTATGATGTTAACCAGTTCACTGATAAAGTATTATTCGTTTTAGTTTAGATTTAATAAAAATAACATAAGAGACATTTTTTTAACAAAAAAATGTACATCAAATATTCACGAACACGCGTACATTCATATATTTTTTTCCAAAAACGAAGGATTAATTTTGTGCAGTAAAGAGAAATTATTTTAATTCCACTTAGACGTTGGGTAAATAATCTGGTAATAAATTACTGATGCGGTGCAAAAGTTTAGTTATAAAACTGATAGATATGGCTGCAACACATTTTACGATTTATATTCGTTAATAAAGTAAAAGTTTGTTTTTATTTTTTTTTTCAGGCTAATTTATATAATTTTGTTACACTTCGGTATAATTATTTTTTTCTTTTTTTTTAATATATATTCTCATTTAAAGTCATATATTTTCAAAGCATTTAGTTAATTACGGTCTTGTTTCATCTACGAATATTATCTCTCTGTTCCTCTGTCTCTCTCTCTTTTTGTATGTATAAAACTTATAAATATATATCATTGAAATATATTTCACCACAAATCCCAGTGTGTTCCAAAATAGAGCAGATAATCTGAAACCACGTGAAAATTTTCTCCCTAAAGCAAACATTAATAACCCTAAGGGAGACAAAACACATTACTGGATTTTATGTTCCAGAAGAAAAGGGGAAGGGACTGTTTCCAAGGTCCACAAGTAACTCAATTATCCTACGCGAACACATAATTCGCAGAAAGTTGTTAAAACTTGTTAAAATATTGTGTTACTTTAGGCTTTCTAAAATTAACTCTACGTTATTATACTATCACGCTATTTAGTTCTGCAAAACAAAAAGAAGTCTTTTCAGATTCTGTCTTTTATCAGCCAGCCATCTTGGATCATAAAGTATCTTATTTTTTCGTTTTATGAATTTAAAAACAGAGACAAAATACTAATGTTACATTTCCTTTGATTATATATTATTTTAAGTATTGCATTATTACACTTTCATTAAAGTACTTAAAGGTATATTTAATTTTATTTTTAAATTAGTAAAAATAATTTTTTCAAACTTTGAAAAAATAATGTATTGGTAATTAAGTCGTCATCAAGGGTCTCTTTATTATTCTGTCAAGTATTATGTATTTAGTAAAAAATTAAAAAGTTATTTATATTTAAAAATAAATACAAAAAATTGATATGTTTATTACATTAAACTAATAGATAAAAATGTTAAAAGTAATTGAAAATAACTATTATAACGTATGAGTCGAAATAGTATTAAATAATGTTTAAAAATGCGTCCAGATTTTGCGGAAAGAAAAGTACTGTAACAATAATTTAATAGCGTACGCTATATAGCTGCTATTGTGACCTCACTGAATAAAACTTACCACTCTAAGTGAAATAACAATTATTTATGAAATCGCTGATAACCGGAAAATCGTTTGTCCAAAACTATAAAATTGGCTCCACATTAGAGAGAAAAAAAATCAGATTAATTGTTAGGTAAGTAACAGGCCATATTTTCAGAACATTGTTGAGTATGAGTGTCCCACACTAGCATAAAATGAATTAGATTAAAAGGAGTACTTTTTTATTTCATTTTTTTGGAAAAAATGTTTGCTAATAAAACTGAATTTTGAAGAAACTGAATACCACAATAGCCACAAATCTTAATCGTTATAAAGCGAAAAATTAAGCTTCAAACGTCTCAGTAAAGATATATGCTCACTAATAAAGATAAAAGAGGTCAAGAAATGAAAATTTTAATTTATGTTTTCACTGAATATATTATATATATAATTGTGAAGTTGAAATTCATCAAATGCATTCTGAATTAATGTTTGAACCCGTTAGAAAAATTTGAAACAGAAATTTAAATTCAACATTTTTGCACTGAAAAGTATGTTTAAATACAAATTAATAAAAAGAAAAAATTATTTTAGCCTCTCAGCCTTTCATCCCGAGTTCAAATTCCGGTTCAGGCATGGCGTTTTTTCATACGCTTAAAAATTCCATTTTCATATCCCACTTCATATTCCCGTTTACGTGACGATATCATCAAACAAAAACTTAACTATTTTCTTAAAATGCAAAGTATTAATTATATACTAGGAATGTTTTGATGGTTTGAACATAGTAATTAGGAACCTAACAAAAGCCTATTTAAAATGAGAACAACATTGATTGATTGAAAATTTTTCCAACATTGATTAAGGTACTTTTTAAGTACTTTAACTACTATTATATCCAATGTTATAGAGATATCATTTTTTTTATTGGGAATTCACAAACAGAAATCTGAAAAAAATTTTTTGACAAAATTCGTTTCACAGTTTGATTTATTAATTTTTTTTTTTTTTTTTTTTGAACTTGGTGCTATTAAAAATTATTATTACTCGGTTAATTTATCCACAAAATTGTAGTGAGTAAAATTTTAATCTAACTATTTTCTATCTAATTTCTCATTTCCAATCACGAAAATTATTTTTTCAAACTTTTATTAAAATATAATTTTTGAAAATTTACGAAGTTAAAACATTAACGTACAAAAATATCTATTTATTTATATGAATTGTAATATCCCATGAAATTTAATTTTATTTTCAATAACTTGAACTAGGAATTTGTCCCGTCGTAGAAAAAATTGATTTTTCAAAATTTTCATAAATGTTAAACAATTTTTGAAAAGTGATTAAATACAAAATTTAAGATGGTCGAGGTGTTTAGAGATGTTCTGGACGAAATTGTTACGGAGTCTACGGCTGAGCAGTTCACTTGGCCTGATTCAGTGGAAGAGGCCACACAAACACGTACGAGACCGGAGGGCATGGCCGTTGCGGACCTCCGGGTAGGGTTCAGGGAAGGACCTCCACCTCCGGGTGCAAGCTGACATCGGTGCAGCTGAACATGTATGCAGAGAGATCTCCATAGCTGTTCCAAGTGCCACCACAGAGAAGTTGCAGAAAGAGGGTTCACGTCTTGGCGAAGGATGTGGATGCACTCACCAACCAAGAAGACTTTATCAAGGACCTTCGTAAGATCACGAGGAAGTCGGTGACACTGGACCTTCTGTCCCAGCGGCCGGCCTATGGAGAGAGACCGGTGGTCACGGTGGCAGTGCCGCCATCCTTGCCAACAAGTTGTTGGCTGATGGCCGAATTAGAATAGGTTGGTAGCCTGTATGGTGGTGAGGCGCACTGTTGAAGAACATTGCTTTCGCTGTTGGTGTCGAGTCATAAGACCAAGCCTTGTGTTGGCCTGGATCACAGCGGTCTCTGTTTCAACTGTGGAGAGGCTGGCCACATGAGGAAGGACTATCAGCGGAAAGTTCGATGTCCTTCATGCAACATGCATGGGCACATACCCGCGGGAAGGGGCTGCAAAGCTTCTCCTTCACAGTGAACCGGTGCCTGCGAGGGACAGCCTCGTACGCGAAGCATCCCACTATCGATGAACGGCCAGGATCTCCATTACATTTTCACTGGGGGTAATGTAAGACCGTAGTCCCGGTGGGGGATCTCTTTTGGGGTTCCTCATTAGAGGCATGACATCAAGACTGGAGTCCCGGTGAGGGGACCTCTTTGGGGTTTTCTCCGTAGAGACATGGCATTCTAAGACCCGAGTCCTGGCTGTCTGGGTAGTGCCTTGGGAATTGCGAGGCTTCAGAGGCGCCCTCTGAAGTTGTGTTAATGCTTAATTGCGGATCCGACTTCAGGGGAGTGAATAAAGTCGAAAAAAATAGAAAAAATAGATGTTTAAAAGTAACAATTTTCTGTTTTAGATTATTACCGGTGTTTTAATTATTACTTAGATATTTTGGCAGATTTCTATGCAAATCTGAGAAAGTATGCTACTTAAATTGTTAGGTTTAACTAATCAAAAGATATTTATACAATATTTACGAAATGCCGATCGGATTTAAAGTTTTTAAATGATTAATTTTTTTTTTCTATTGTCAATAATAATTTTTTGTAGACAGTTTAGTTTATTAAAGCTCTCAAGCTATAATTAATTTTTTTAGTACTTTTTTAACTATCAACAAACTGTACAGTTTTGAAAAAAATATTATTTAACGCTTAATATTCATTTATGTATTCGTGATATGGATTACGCCTACGTACTTTCCAATATTCCTCATTAATACATGCACCTTTGTGTTGAATCTCGACAATGAGAGTTTATAGAAAGTTTCAGGCATTGAGTATAAACAGTACGGTTTATACACGTTGTATGTAGATATGTATATACGAGTATATTGTAGTCTAAACTTTTGTTTTAAACTTGGAATATCCACAATATGATTGAAATTATATTTGGTTTTCAGTTTTGTTTTTTACTTTAACAAAAACTGTAAAACGTTTTATTTTCTTAGTGTTACGTAATTTTTGTTTCAATTTTTTTATCACATAATTTACCTTCCTTAATATTTATTTAATTAGAAGTATAAAAGTTTTTGCTTTTCTTAATTCCATCATATATTCTGATGATGATTTTTTACAATCGAAATGCAGTTAATTTATTTAAAGATTGATCTTTTTTTTAATCAGTTTCTCTATCGTTTTTCCTTTCTATTCTAAAATTCATATTGTTGTTATTTAAAATATGGATTGTGTTTTATATTCATACGTACACGGATTTTGAAGTTTTTAAATGATTAATTATCTTAAGAAATAAAATAACAACTAATTAAGTAATAATATTACTATAAAGTACTTTTTATACTAGATTTCTTTTTATAAATTTATTTTCGTTAAATAAAATAAAATTTATTCGTATCATGTTTTGACGCATTTTGTTAAATCGTGTTCAGTAGATCAATCTATACCTTACTAGAGTAATGAGTGTTTGATAAGCTTGTTGTTACATATCTGGATTACCAGCCCGCGATGTGTTTTTAATTATAATCCAACAAAATAATAACAATTTCAATCAGTATCATAAAATCTACTGCATTAATATTGGTCTATTATTATATTAATTACCTTTTTTTATTTGAATTCCAAATATATATTTATTTGATTTTATTTTATAATAAATAACGTACTTTTTATGATTTTATCATTTCTATTAATTATTCTAATATGAAATTATTTTTATATTCTTAAGTTCATTAGTCTAAACTTTTTAATAAAGTAAAATAAAACACCTATAATAATAGTTAGCCGTTAACCTTAATAACCAAACTTTTAACTTTTAAAAACTTTAACTTCTTTAGATTCTTTTCTTTTTATCTAAAAAACTTAGCTAACTTTAACGTTTTTAACATTATCTTTTCTTTTCTTTTCTTTCATTGATATCTTAATGGCAAATTTTAAACCACACCTGCTGAATAGAAATTGCAGCTAAAGCTCTAATTCTGATAGTTTTTATTTTAGTATATAGCCAACCTGAAGAAAATGTATTGCGATTCATAGAGGTTTTTTTATTAATAAAATACTTGTCATTGTTGAAAAAATAAATAAATATTTTTCTAAAGTTTTAGTGTTACCTGAAAAAAGGTAGTTATGCGGCTATTTCCAAGTTGCAAGGACTTAACATATATAAAATAAATGTATTTGAATTAATATGCATAAAAAGAATCTGAAAAAACTTTTCGCTGATTCCTGATAATTCAATTAAAGTCTAAAGAAAATGTTAATAATGTTTATTAGTGCTTTACTAAAACAAACAAAAACTGTTTACTTCATGATTTTATATATATATGCAAAACACTTATATTTTATATTCTATGCATCTAATTTTTATAATATATTTATGGGAGTTATATATATACTAGTATTTTGAATATAAGTGTGGATGCTATATCTTAACGACTAATACATACCATCAGAGTTTAAAAAAAATAAAATACTCCCAAAGATATTTAGTATTCAATGCAAGGTCTACTTAGGAGTATGAAGAATGCTGCGGTTTGCCTTATTTACCAAATTCATTAATAGATGTGAACAAGCCAAACTCCCCAAAATTCGGGTGGTTTCACTTGCTTTCATTCAATTGAACTCTGCTGCAAAATGAAAATGCAGCATTCAATGGATGTAAGACAAAATTTATGGTAATCTTATTTTTAGAAGCTAGGAAGCAGCCTCTGAATCCAGGAAGGTTTACGAGGGAGTTTTTAATTTAATAGCAGCTAGCTTCAGATACTTATAGTGTTGTTGATAGTTAAGCTATGACCCTGTTCTGGAGGTTGGAGGGTGGATAATCCATAAAAATAGAGACAGAATATTTGGGGGGAGGATATTGCAAGGTTTGTAAAGGTTCTGAGACTACAATGGCTGGGGCATGTAACAAGGATGAATAATGAGGCGTGCCTAAAACATGTTGACTGCAAAAATATATATTGCAAAAAAATTGGGTAGACCGAAGTTGGGATGGATGGATGGATGATGTATTGATAGACGTGTGCGAAAGAAGGTGATTAGATAGGAGGTGATGGCCAAGGATAAAGCAAAATGGAGGCTAATTGTTGAGGAGACCAAAGCTCCTCTTTGATTACCTCCGAGGCGAATATGAAGAATACGCCACCTTCATTTTATTTATCAGAGGGACGAAATGTGTAATGAATTCTAAGAGAAATCAAATCTGATTATGGCTGCTTATATTTCAGACGCTTAACGTTCTTTATACTTGTAAGAAAGACAGGAACAGACTTTGTAAATTATCAAATAAATTGTCCCTTATCTGTGAAAACAACGTTACGTAACACCTTTTATATATATATATATATATATATATATATATATATAAAGCGAATTACAAAATAAAGAAAAATATTGAATAATAAAATAACTTGAGGATTGAATGATATGAAAAGGCTGTAATTCACTACTAAATAATATATTCAGATTCTGTTTAATAAAATCATGAACGCTAATATTTTCACTTCATGATTTCTAGAAATAATTTTAATGATTCCAATAATAAATATTGTTATACTATCAGGAAAATCAAGTGTTTTATATAATAAAATATAATAAACGGCAATAATAAAGCACCATTGTTAAAGACTATAAAACTTTTATCACTTAAAATTTACATAGGCACTTTTTATAGGTTAGTTTATCGACTTCGTTATTATGAAGAAAAATCTTTACTGACAGTAATATCCAATTAGGATCTATTAAAATTTTATGTTTGTATGAAATATGATAATAAAAATCTAGAACTATTAATTATTATATTATATAGATTTCATTCACAATTTTGTTGTAATTTCAGTTTTTATAACATTAAATAAATTACAGTGTAGTTAATATATTAGTAGGATCTGAATATCTTTCCTTAATACTTTTTTTTTCAAAAAAACTTTTCTAAAGAGAATAAAAATCCGTGTGCAGATTTTAAAATTAAAATTTGAAAATTAAATTTCAATTATTATTAGCAAATAACCTTAATTAAAATTTCTTACATATATGAAAAATAAACTATATAACAATAATAATAATAATAATTAATTTCGCATATTATTTATAAGATATCTTGGAAATCCTACACATAAAGTAATAATTAACTTATTAAAGAAAAATATTCATGTTTTAAATAAAGATATCAAGTGTATGTGTTACTAATTTAATATCGATATGATACAATAAAGTACATCCTTAAGGATGTATTCTAACTTATATGTTAATTTGTTTTCATCGGAATCTGGATGACAAAATTTGGTAAAACAGGAATGATTGAAATACCGCTTCTCTAAATATCTATAATTCAATTGCTAATTGAGACAAATAATTTTCGAAAATAAATCTTTGGCAAAATCTATTTGGTCCAAGCTAATATTCATAGTATGCTGTAGTATATAAAAAAAAAATGAAAACGGTAATTTTTATTGCCTTTTACGATTTTTAATCTATATTTTCTATAATCTGTATAGTGTATCACTATACTTACACTGTATATTCACTAAACTATTACTGATATAAATGGATACTGTAGAAAAAATCATTCAATAAAAATTTACGATTAATCTTTTAAAGAGTTTTTATCTATTAAGTACAAATAATGCGGAAGATGAAATTTTATTATCAAAAGAAGTAAGTTTTGATGGATTCATAGACAGAAACTGATTTGAGTCTACTCAAAAGAGATGTTCAATAATGAATATTTACTGGTTATTATTAATATCATAATTGAAAATCTAAACCTAATATCTTCTAAACATTTTCTCAACTAATTTTTTAGCAATAATCTATAAAATTTAATTTTTTATGTTAATTACATTAAACTTTATCTTTTTTTTAATACCAGCGCGCTATGTAGACTGAAAGTTAGTCAAACAAATACAAGTTCTTTATTAATTCGAATTTTCGAGATTTATTTTCTGTTTGTGACGTCAAAAACCTTTAAAATACAGGTTCAAAATTTGTTGAAATACAGCCAAACGCGTTTTTAATTTCTAAAAATTTTAGCATTAAGGTTTTCTTGTTATTAGGCAGAACAATGAAAAAGTAAAGATTTTTCACAAATTTCCGTTTGTTAAAAGCTGCTGCTGGTTTTACTTGACCCGAAAAATGGTGTGATGTGGTAAATGGGAAATTTCTAATCGCCAAGTCACTTTAACATGTGGTTTCTCTTCCTCTCCTGATATCACCAACCATTTTCTACCTGCCTCTTAGCTGTCACATATTACATAAATCCACTCTGTAGATTTTTATCCTTGTTTAAACTTAATTTTGTCACCGAGGCAGTGTTTCTCCTACTGCCTGTTCCTTTAAAAATAAAATACCTTACTCAGAACAACAGTGAAAAATAAAATCTTACGTTGATTTGCGATTGACATATTCCTATTCTATTCTTTTCGAATGCCTTATTTACGAAACATAAATCTGATAATACCGCTCCCAAAAAAACTTGCAGTCATGAATCTACCCCGCAGTCATGAATCTCGGATGTCCGGTGTAACTGGAGCGAATTATGGTTTTGCTAATATTGTAAGATATTTTCACTTGATAAACTTCCCACTTTCAAGTTTATTACCTTGTGATCTATAAGTTTAGTACCTTCTTTTTTAAAGGTGCGTTACTTTGTGTTTGTTGAACTTTTTTTCAGCTGAGTTTGTAATATTCAATGCAAAGAACAAGATCTACTGTTAACAAAACTAGTTATGTAAAATAAAGCATATAACATTCATTCAACCAGATGAGAGAGCAGTAATTTCCGCTACGTTAGTTTTTTCTTGTTTAACCTCCGGGACCACCGTTAGGTATTGCTTCAGAGAATGAGATGAATGATTTGCAGCGTGTGTGAAAATGCCATGCCTGACTGGGATTCGAACCCGGGACCTCCGGATGAAAGGACGAGACGCTACTACTTACGCCACGGAGGCCGGCCAACTTACGTTAAGTTGTACGTGAAAAAATTCACATTCTGCTGGCCTCTGTGGCGTGAGTGGTACATTCATTCAGAGGTCCTGGGTTCAAATCCCGGTCAGGCATGGCATTTTTCACACTCTACAAAATTTTCATCCATCTCATCCTCTGAAGCGATACCTGGTGATCACGAAGATTAAAAAAAATTCACATTCTATTAAATTTTGTGTAATTAATAAAATGTTTGTTTTTAAGTCAAATACATTAATATTTTGTATAAATTGTTATTTTTAATTAGTTGAATTAATAAGTTATTCATATTAAATGGCCTGAAAACATTAAGCTTAAACAAAAAGTTTTGATTTCATAAAAATAACAATACACATCTCATTAAACAATGATTTTAAAACAAATAACAGAATAGAGATATAAAAATGTAGAATAAATCAAATTACAATTACGTAAATAATTTGTGATGTTTCTAAAAATGCTAACAATATATGAGTAATAAATAATTAAATTATAAATGAATGGATTTAATTGAAGAACGTCAGTACAAAATGTTTTAAAATGTTTTGTTTAGAAAACATTCTAAAGTAGTTATTGATCAAAACATATTGTGGTAATAGATTATGTCTTTAATACCAGAAAGTTGGGTGGAGCAATTAGTTACTAGCTGACCTCTGTTTGCCTCATCAAAACCACTTTAAACGTGTGCTAATTTACAGAATGTCACAAAAAGTATATGATATTTCCTTAAAACTTTCTAATAAAGATTGAGATAAATACTTATTTTTTTCACTTTTTTTTAAATCATATTCGTGTTATTTATATTCAAATATTAAGGAAAGATTTAGTGCGTACTTTAACCGACATAACAATTAGAACAATTAAATGTATTAAAACTTAATACCCAAAATATGAATTGTATATGAAATATTTTATAGCTTTAACAATGTTTAGAAATAATCTGATGATTTTTCTAATTTAACGTACATTAGAAACAAATAAATATCAGCCTTGTATTATTTATTTGATTTGTATTATTCAGCCAAAAAAGAAGTCCTTATTGAAAAGAAAAAACAAGTTGTGAAAAAAAATAGAATTATAATGAAACACAATATATTTATTTATTATAAAAAATGAAACCGGTTCGTAGCTGCGTGGTTATTGAACTGAAAATGTTAGCTGTGATAATACTTTGTTGACCACATACAGTTTTTACCGCGAAGAGAAGAGTAACAAAGCAGTGACAGATAGCAAAAAGAGTGTAGTAGCGGAGATTATTTATTTTACTTATACTTTAGTGTTATCAGATTTAAATAAACAAGTTAAATTATTCAACAAAGGACAGTTTTCCTTTTGGGTTTGAAATATTTAAAAAAGCAAAGAGAGTAGCAGTTTTCACAAAAAAATTAGCATTACAACTGTATCAGTTTAATATTGTTTACAATCCAGAAAAGGTTACATGAACCATTAGGGAATAAATTTGAAGAGCAAATATGTATGTCGATCAGTTATTTCATAACTTGCCTAACTATATTCTTATAACTCTTTTTGAATGAGAACTATTCTATATTTGTAAGTGACTTATTTCTGTGATATATTCTTTTAAAAACAACTGTTCATGTCGGAGATAAATTATTAAATACATTGATTGTGAGAAAAGATAAACAAGAAAATAGATGAAATGAAGTTTTTTTTCATAATTTTTATAATGTATTTATAAATAATATTTCTCTGATAGATTATCAGAATATTAACTTTTGATTAAACCCTTCTTTCTTTATTAGTTGATGTATTTATAAAATAGTCTAAAATAATTAAAATGAAACAATTAATAAATAAAAACCGCAAAGGAAACAGTTCATTCTTCTACTGAGCTCTGATTGGCTTTCAATTCACGCATAGTCTCTCTGCTCACCTTCCAATAGTAGTGGTAGTCTCTCTGCTCTACCCTCTCAGCTAACTTCCAATATTGTTGTTTATGTATTATTTATCTTTACGAATTAATTACACGGTTACTTACTTAGGAAAGAGTAACTGCGGTTATAATGGAGCAGAAGGAGAGAGAATGAGTTATTGGGTGAAACTACATTATGATGTTAATAATATTTTCTTTGACCTACCAAATGGTGCGGATTATTGGATTTTTAATATTTAAAAATGTAGTTAACCAATCGTCTATGTATTTTACCTTAATTTATCTTACCTAATGTTTTCTGTTTCGTTTATATTCAAATAAATTTGATTTGTATTTAAACATTACTTTTTTCACAACTATATTTGACTCTTGTAAAACTATACCTCTCGTTTATTAAAATTTATATTGAATGTACTTCATATATTACTGTAAAATTTCTTTAAAAATTCTTTTCACCTTCAAACAGTTGAATGGTACATATCATGTATTATGTTTTTAGTTTTTAAAAAGAACGTAATTTTGAAATGTAATCAACAGTGCTTATACTACTAAAACTTTTGTAAAATAAGAAAGATAACAAACAATATAAATATCGAAAATTATTTTGGATATTTTTTTCAAAAAGAAAGAAAACAATTTACCTGTTTAACGATAAGAAACTAATTTTATGTAAAACAATAGACTGCCGATGGTGAGTTGGCAATGATATTAGATGTTAAATTAGTTAACATTTAACGTAAAATTTCTGTACATGTTTTAGAATACGTGAACGCATAGATGTGCAGGAGTTTTACCGGATGTTTCTCAGGCAGCGGTAACACTTCTAATAATATAAAATAGTAGGTAACGCTGGATCGGCAATCTATTCCCACCACTACGTTAACTGAGCTTTCTAAATTTTGTTGAAATTGAAAAAATTATTCATTTTGAGAAATTTGAATGATATTTCAACCTTGGGATTTCAGTTTTTTTTTATTAAATATATAAATTTTATTTTGAAGTTCCACAGCCTCAAAGATTTTACTGCCATAACGCTTGTATAGACCGCTTGTAACACTTTTCACTTTAAAATATTCAATCCTCTAGGATCTTTTGATCGTACAATACAGTAAAATAGATTATGATATTCTGTGATTAGTAGAACCAGAAGAATGCTTTTTGAATGTGATCTTTAGTTATTTAATCTCATATTTTGACTTTTCACTTATGTATCTTTTATTTTTTTTGTTTTTATTGTGAAGAAAACTTATTAATTTTTTTCAACAGTTTTAATAAAGATACTTACGCATGTAAAAATGTAACCTAATAAAAGAAAACAAAAATTTATTAAACCATTTTACTACAAGGCGAATGTGTGATGTGCCTGATGCTAATAATTAACTAAAAAGGTACCGATATAGATTTTTTTATAATTTCTGAGTATCTTCCGTTTACCAGAGATAAACTAATTTATACTGAAAGAAAAATACATAAGATAAATTTAACTCCGAAGTCCTTTTAAGTTACGTTAAAAAAGTAAAAAGGATAAAATAAGAAGAACGAGAAGAAAAGCCTTCAGGGAAAAAAAGGTTAGGTAAAGAGAATTTGATGGTAAAATGGAAAGTCAAGATTACATTTGATTCACGGGAAACAAACGGAGCAGAAGCTACTAGTCGCTGAAGTCAGTTGACCTTTGTGACATCTCACCCATCGTATGGACTAGATTTATATTCTCAAACAAAAAACATCTTACTTAATTCTAGGAAATTAAAAAAATTATTTTGCTGATATTGTACTTTCAACTTCCTCATTTACAATATTATTTTAACTACAGTAAAACAAGATATAATTTAATGTTTGTTTTTGTAAATTTTCATTTCATTAAAATTTTACGCCTGAGGTAAAAAGTAAGTTGTAATCAAATAAAGTAAAGATTTTTAATAGGAAACATTATTTTTAAATTACAATATATGTATTCTACTTATGAAAGCCATTCCTCTTTCTTCTATTATAATTAAAATATTTTATCTTCAATTAAGTTTTATGTCTCTGCGCAAGGCGTGCCTTATTCACGCCTAAGCAGCTAGGCTTTCCGGGTGGGTTGCCCTGGCGGGCGGCATCTCAGAATGAGTTTATTGTGAAAATTGATTACCTCCGGTGTAAAAATATTTTATTTTTGAATGGTGAAAATTGATATAACGAAAGTTAAATTAGAAATTTTACTCTAGAAATTGATACTAACGAATCGAAATTTTCTGCTAATAATTCATTATTTTATAAAGAAAAACAATCACATTAATAAAAAAAAAATATTTAATTTTTTTTTAAAACACCACACAAATTAAACGCACTCAAAAGTAAAAAATAATTTTACGACGGTAACTCAGAATGGATTTGACAACAAGCTTTTATGGTGATATGTAAGATTATGTGAAAGTCGTAGCTTCAAATTAAAAGTTTGATATTTTTACCAATTTTTTTCTCATGCGTATTTGCACCCAACTTTTTAGGCCATTCATCACGCATAAGAAAAAATTGGTAAAAATATAAAATTTTTAATTTGAAGCTTTGACTTTCACATAATCTTACATATCACTATCAAAGCTTGTTGTCAAATCCATTCTGAAATACCGTCCTAAAAATATTTTTTTTCATTTTAGTGCGTTTAATTTTAGTGATTTTTTATTTTTTTTTTTACATATTTTTATTTTTCTGCTCTTTAGTGCATTTAATATAAGAGTGGTGTTTAAAAGATTTTTTATATATTTTTATTTTTAATATTAAAATAATTTTTAATATAAAATTTTAATAATTATTCGGGATCAATATCTAGTCGCCTGTATAAGTTTAAATTTTTTAAAATTCTTTAATAAAAATTCATAATCGTAATAACATTATTTATGGGAAAAAGCAGTGTAAAAATGGACATTAAACTTTCCAACCGCAAAATTTTGTTCGTGTGTAAGGGGAAATTTTTCTTTTTGGATTAAGGTTCACGCTTCATTTCTCGTGAGTTAAGTTTTAACTATCCCAACCTTTAAAAGAGACGTGAACTAAGTAATGGTGAGCGGTCTGTATTGGAGGTTAAAATGGATATTTTTAGACTATATCCTTTCTCTTTTAAAATTCTTGGAGAGTTGTTATTTATATTATTACTATTTGTTTTTTTTAATGTTCATTAATTAACATTTCTTTGTTTTTACTTTTATTTAATGTAATGTTTCATAAGTTGTTTTTTCCGTTACCAGTATGAAATTTCCACACTTTTTATTAACAAAAAAAAAAGTATATGCTATATTTTTTCCTGATGAGTATACGCAGTATATGAAATATGTATTTTTTCAGTAGAATGAAAACTTTAATTGAAGGTTTTATACTACCTATCTTAACATTATTATGACCATAACACATTCAAAACACCTAAGGTACAATCGGTTATAATCAGATTTACTTTCTTTGAATATTCACTACACGTCAGTTCTTAACGTAAACCAAGCAATTATGTCATTACTTGTAACGTTAAATATTACCTGCCTTTTGGTGAACTAGGTAACCGTTACACAAAAAAATATTTTGCCTTGTAAGAAGATAACGAGAAATCACTTCTCTTTTCTCTATTAATAACAATCCTGGTATGGGATTGGTGAGACAGTTTAATTGGCATTTCTCTGTTCATCCCCCTTCTGGGTCATGTAATATCATATAACCGGAGTCTGCTCCTAGGAATTATCATTATATTATTATTTAGAGACCACTTTATCATTAAAATTTATTATTTTTAAGTATAAAATTGGGTTGAGAATGGATATAAGCTACTGGGCTCTGGTCAAGTGTGCTCTTTAGTCAAAAACTAAAATTGACCTTATTGTTAAAAAATGAAATAAATTTATTAAAATTAAAAGAACTCATAAATAAATTCTCATCATCAGCCGTTTTAATGTAGCTTTTTTTTTTAATTGCATGATCATTACTGACTGCATAATCCCTACTAAACTTTACCGTTAATTAGAAATTAGTCATATCCAAACTCAAGATCTTGATTTCAAAAGCGGCAGCATTGAAGTTCCAGAGTGACACGGTCTATAGTCTTTCCAAGAGAAGGGTAGTCACTAGTCAAATATTTATTTAATTGGACTAACAAAAACAAGCAAAAGACTTATCAGCATTTATATCAAACTCTTTTAAATAGAGGAAAAAACGTCCAAGGATAGACAAGGTATAGTAACCGTCGCTCTAATACAGTCTTTAGAGGCGTACCATTCTCTTAAGTCTGATATGAATTCATTAACATACCTTCCCTGAAGTGAAGCGTTACACTCTTCGTATTTTTAAAACGAGATTAAACCTCTTTTTACTATAGTATAAAACAAAATAAGAAATCTTATGGTATCGGTAGCATCAGCATCACCTTTCCCAACTTATATTCCACTACTGACATGGAATTGTCAAGTGAATGATTATACACATTCCAGATTTGGAAGTCAAGTGTTTCTCATATCAGATTACCTTCCTTTGTTCCTGTTTAGTCTCCTGGAATTTCCGTTCAGGTATTACTTCAGAGGATGAATGAGGATGATGTGATTGAGTGTCAATGAAGTGTAGTCTTGTACAGTCTCAGTTCGACCATTCCTAAGGTGTGTGGTTAAATGAAACCCAAACACCAAAGAACAGCGGTATCCACGATCTGGTATTCAAATCCGTATAAAAGTAACTGCATTTACTAGGACTTGAACGCTGGAACACTCGAGTTCCAAATCAGCTGTTTTGGGAAGACGCGTTCACTACTAGACTAACCCGGTGGGTTATATATCATGTTATCTAAAATCGGTTTTATTCACCGCAAAATAATGCATGTTTGGATATTTGCATGTGTGTTTTTATTCATCTGGTCAAAATTAGTTTCAGTCTGTTAATAATCGTATCGGTCTGATACTGAATATTTAGATGCACTATGGTTTTGCTCTTCACATATAATTATGGTAACCCGTTTCTTTCTCCTCATGATTCAATATTCACTAATGACTCGTATGTTTGCCACATATTAATAATATACCCTATAGATTTGTATCTTGTACAACTAGCGATAGATCTGATGTAAAAAAACCGGTCAAGTAAATTTATGAGTAAATGGAGTTGTATTAGATTCTCGTATTAATAGAAAAATAAATTTATTTATTTATTAAGAAACATGAATTTCAGTAACATCAGTATAAAGATTTGGGCTTACAATATTGGATGAATTTTTTTCAATTTTCAAATCCTTTTTTTATATCAAAGATTTTTTACAGATTATTTTAATTTAGCTTTCGAAAATTTACATACAGATTGTTATGAAAATTTAAACAATAAAATTAAAGAATTCTACTTATTTAAAAAAACCAGGACATCTGCGCTAAAGATGAATATATAATATGCTTCACTAAAATTTAATTAAAATTAAAATATTGTTCTGTGCATGTATATACATACTCGTGTATATTTAATATACGTGTATTGATTTGATACAAATTGCCAAAAATTAAAATTAAATAATAATAATAAAATAACAATTAAATGATAATTATCAAAAATTACTCAAAAACTCTTTTCAAAACTTACTTATCTAATTTAATTTTGTTATTAATCATGGCCTGTTGGTACGGTTATAAATTAATTATATATAACCATTTGCACTTTCCAGCTATTTTTATTATTATGTCCGAGCGCTTTCGGATATTAATCCATCATCAGGAACATTTATGTGTTACGGATTATAATTATTTCCTTTAAAAATTAATATATTTGATGAATTTTGAATTTTTTTAAAAACAAAAATTATAAATAAAAATAATTATTTTTACATTTTGACGATTAGTTGTATTTATAAGTTTTTTATTTTAAAAAATTTTAAATTCTTCTAATATATTAATTTATAAAGGAAATAATTATAATCCATAACACAAAAATGTTCCTGATGATGGATTAATATCCGAATGCGCTCGGACATTATAATAAAAATAGTTGGTAAGTGGAAATTAGTATATAATTAATTTATTTATCTAATATCTAATGTAGGTACGTGACTAATTAAATCTTAAGCAGTCATCAACAGTAGATAATGAGGAAAGAGAAAATAAT
The DNA here is from genome assembly GCF_047948215.1 of Lycorma delicatula. Taxonomy (NCBI): domain Eukaryota; kingdom Metazoa; phylum Arthropoda; class Insecta; order Hemiptera; family Fulgoridae; genus Lycorma; species Lycorma delicatula. Next base: position 31,091,516 of record NC_134457.1, on the reverse strand, counting down.
TAAATAAATTGAAAAATAATAAATAACATAACAATAGAGTGATAGTAATAGTGGTAGCGTCTTCTGCCTTTCATCCGGAGTACCAGTTTCGAATCCCGGTTAGGCATGGCATTTTTCATAGTAAAAAAATTTCTATTTCATATTCTCCCATGCATAAGTCTTCAGTTATAAGCTGAAGACTTGTGCATTGGTGAATTAATCATAAAAAAAAAAATATATATATATATATATATATATATATATATACATATATAACATAAAGAAATTCTTAATTTAAATTCTTAATCCTCTTAAAGAGGATTCTTAATTTTTAGGTGGCGCGAATAAAAATATTTTACCACATCCTTCATTGAAAATAATATTTAACCATTATCTTCTATTTCAAATAAATAATTCTATGAATGAAAGCCAATAGATCAGTATTTAATAATTTTAAACTGTTTTTACATTTTGTCAAAGAATATCTTATTTTATGTACTCTGTAGTTTTTAATAGATTTTCCTTTTTATAAGCTAAAATTTTAATATATATGTTCTTCTTTGTATAAATTTAATAAGCTTTAAAAATAATTGTAATAGATTAGTGAACAGTATACTGTATTCAACATAGAAATGAATTTTGAACTGATCAAGTAGAGAGGGTAGCTAAGTCAAGAAGAATGGAGTGCTTAGTATACAAGCAAGTGCTTCTATGACAAAATTTCCCTCTTACTATTCCAGCACTACAACTATATATCTATATATATACATCCTTGTCTTTCGAATGGTTTGGGTTGGACTCAGGCAGGCAAGCTCATTACAAAGTAGGGCATAACAGCAATACTCTCTAAACACCCATCCCATTCTAATTCGTCGTCAACATCCCTTGTCGTTCCCTGTCTGTGTCTTTCTCCACCCACCATAAAATCCTCAACTCGACTCTGGCATATCTATCTGGACAATATGCTTTAAGCCAAAGTTCTCTCTTTCATTGCAAGGTCTATTTCCCATAGAATTTCCATGTCACCAAGTAACTTTATATTAAATCTGTTAAAAACAAAACTTGTAATTTGTTAGCAAAGAGAACTTACAAAACTTTTTAAGAAATACGTGTGAACATACGTTTACATCCACATATACAAATCATTCCCCCTGCACAACCACACGCGCGCGCACACACACGCACATATATTTTACAGTACTTAAAGATTAAATTTATAGTATGAGGACCAAAATCCGTTGAGTGTATGTGTATATGTGTATCTGTCTCTCTGTTTCATTATTTCTTGACAAACTTTATTATTCTTGTATTTAGATGATTACGCAAACCATTAAATTGAAGAGAGGGATGCAAGAAGGCCGTCAGTCATGAAAGTAGATTTTCGAGAAAATATTTCAAAAAAATTGTAATGTGCGTAATTTTTTGTACAGTACATTCATATTATAAACTGGATACTAATAAAAAAAATGTGTTTAAGTGGCTATTTAATAGCGTACATAAATCTAAAACATTGAAATTTATTTATTTATTTTTTCATGTGTATTTAAAAAAAATTTCTGAAGCGCCCTTCATGAGTAAAATAGTATTTGAATGATTTAAATCAAGTATTTTATTGAAAATACAATTTTTATTATCAATCACACTAAACCTCAATATTTAAAATTATTATATTGATGAAATTCAATAATATTTAAAAAGGATTAATGTTTTTTTTAGAATTTATGTTTCAAATATTGCATTTAATTCTCCAAACTCTTGTTCATATATTTCCATATTAATATACTCCTGTTCTCTTTAACAAAAAGCCCTTTATTCTCTAAAACGTGTTCTGTTTCACTTTCTATTATATTACTAGTTTCTGATACGGTTTTCACATCATTATGTGCTTCGTTACCACTTTTGTTACTGTTTTTATCTAAGAGTTCTGTGAACAAAAAAACACGTTTTTCTTCCATGATTGGAAAAACGTCTTATATCTTTTTATTTGGCGTTTTTTAATACATCTGTTTTGTACATGGTAGATTCAATAAAAATGTTCATCAAAATACACACTTTTTTTAAGAAATTTAGTTGGAAATTGTTACCACAATAAATTGATAAACCTAAGCCATCGGTGACACTAGTGCATCTAAGTCTAAGGAAAGATTGTATAGAAAATAATGGCGTTTTACAAGTGGTTTTGGAAGTATAAATGATTTTATTACTTTTACCCACTGCTTGAACAAATTAGAGCAATCAACAGTAAAATATGTGTTAATCAGAGATATTTTCCATCATCATAATTTTCCATTACGTGTAAATATTTTCTATGGTCTTCAGGTTTTTTTGATATAAATCAAAGTTGTGATCATCTTGATTATAGCTCAGTCCACAAGTTAATAGATTTGCATGGCATTTCTCCCGCCTCTACCCCAATCGGTCGCCGTAAAACATAAGATCGAATGTCTGTGCCACAAACGGCTACTGAGCCTCAAATCAGTTTAGCGACTAGTGTCCTAACTAGCTCCTAGAGCTAACATAATTGCGTTAGCGAACTAAGCACGGTTCCACATACAACTCGCTTTGTATCCCACCGCTCATTTGTCATATATTCTAAAATGGGTAGGCGCACCCCGTCAACTACTAAAATATATATGACATTCAATAAATTAATTAAATTCATCTCGTCAAGACAGCAATTCGCTGCCACGCCTAGGTCGATGAATGCCAGCAAGTACCTGTCCACCAATATTAAAGCGCTTGGAGCTTTAATTGGCTGATACCGTTGCTTTGTCCACGAGTTAAAAAGATGTGAGTAATTTTTTTGTGAAAATAAGGAGTCAAAAATGCACTGAAGCAAACTATTGTGATATTATACTGCCCAACTGTATTATCAGAGAAAAACACTATTTCAGAAAATTGACTCTTTTTAATATTTTTGCCTATAAAGTCGAACAAGCACGAACCCGTTGTATATAGAATATTTTCTGATGCTATTTCTGGGTAGCAGTAAATTATAATACATTATGGCAATATATGTTAAAAACATTTAGCCATAACAAGCGTTTGTAGAACTGAAAGTTGACACTTGACTTACGTAACAACTTATGGCTATAACAAATTCCACAACTAGAACTTCAGAATTGGTTTCTCGCAGTTAGAAATTATTTCATATTTAAAGTTTATGCAGCTACCTTTTTTGATGGAGAGTTAAATTTGTTTTAAGGGAAAAATTGCGGGGAGTTTTTTAAAGCTGTTTCTCTGTTGAAAAACAAAAATCGCATTCATCTATTCGTGATATTTTAAATCTGAAAAGTGTATGATTACAAAAATACTTAAAGTACGGTTCATACTACATTTGTTTTCTCATTTTAACTTTCGTGTTATAGTATTCTTTAAACATATCCAATAAAACTTTATATTAAGAGATGTGTTTTCGAAATACAACCTTTTAAATTTTCCGCACTGTAATGGGAATATACATGTGGGATTGATTTGATATATCTATCAATCTGGAATGGAATGGAATGCAAAGTTGGCGTGAGTTTATTTCTCCCTACTGATCGCAGAACCTGGACAGAGTCCCTTGCTGCTGGATGATTCTAATCGGGCTTGTTTTTTAAAAGGGTTATTTTAAATGGCGGGTCTAATTTTTCAAGTTTTGTTTATTATTTAGACATTTTAAGACGGATTTAATTGCATTCCAATCTGTTGTTGAACCAGCTCTATCAATCAGGTACAACATATGAAGCTCAATCTTATTTGGCCTTTTGTCATTCTTTCCTCTTTTGTCACCAAAATTAATGGACCTTACTTTAAATTTTCTTGGACATTACGATTTCTTTTTTTGATATTTTGAAGATAGATAAAATAAATTTACGACAAATTTGAAATTTGAAAATTTCCCTGCAAAATGGAAAGTGAGTATTCCCATAAATTTTTTTTTTTTCTGGAGTCTAGTTTTCGGTTTTTTCCTCAGAATTAAATAACTGTTTGAGAAAAGATTTTGTTTAATGTGACCTACCAGTTAATAAAGATTCTTTAATAATATTACTTGATCATTAAAACTTTCACGCTTGCAGGAGTTTTTAGTGCAGCAATTATTATCCACATGCTTGAATGATTTCTTGTTAACAGTTACAACTATGCTGTGGTGTAATTTAATCCTGACTGTTAGACCACTTTACATTTATATCTTTTTCATTTCTCTTCATTGATTGAACGCTTTTTACCTAGATTTTCTACAAGATCTAAATTTTAGAATTATTAATAAATAATCACTTTTACTCATTTTTGTAATTACATCATATATTTCTAATCAAGCAATATACAAAAGAGGTTATGAATGACAGTTACATTTCAAAAATTAAAAAAAAAAAACATAAGTACAACATAGTACTACTAAATTTATCGTATCAAAATAATGAATGTAATTTATATAACAGTGCTTTAATTATCAGATAAGCTACATTCAAAAAATTAATATTAATTTGATATCAAAATTTTATGTAAAAAGGGCGTCTGACAAAAATATTTTAAAATCTCATAACTCTGTGAATTTTCAAGATGTGGCAATTATGGCAATGAAATTTTGTACCCATTATGTGACGAACTAAGTAGCGATATAAACAATTTTACGGGATAAAACGTCAGTGCCTATCACGCCCTTCTTCCATCTATCTCCGCAATTTGATTAAAAGTAAAAGCAATTTTTAAGGTAAATTTTTAGCAACATTTGTAATTAATACAAGCATAAAGTACTCAGCAGTCTTTAATATAATCAGGAAAAAATTTAATTAAATAATATAGATATAAGGAAATTTATTTAAAAAAGTTTTTATATACAGTAAATAATTTTTAAAACAAAATCTTAGAAAAAACTTACACATTTAAATAAATTTTTTATAAGAAAATTTACAATGTTTGAGCTGCACTAATTGTAAATATTATACAGGTGAAACAAAATAACTTAAAAACGCGATTAAGATATAAGTATACCAGGGGACCTGTGCTACTCTGCAGAATCAGTAAATAAATTAACATAAATTATAAAAGATAATTTACTTTGTTCATAATACTTCCTTCCAGACAATATTAGCTGTGCGCCGACCCTTAACGCAATCTCTCCCGTTAAAACACTTAGAGAACATATATATGTGCTTTCTAATTCGTTAATTTAATTTAGTTAATTCTCCATCAAGGCCTTTTCAGAAATTAAGTGATCGAAGTCAGTTTGGACTCATTTGATGAGGGTCGATGTGGTTAGTCTTTAAGGACCAAAAAAATTCTGTATCTTACTTAGTTTCTGTGATACGGTGGTTTGAGTGTATTTTTTAGAGTGAGGAAATGTGTAAGTTCCCTCAAAACTTTTATTTGAACTGATTGATAGAAGTCGGTGTGGACTCATTTGATGGAGTTTGACATGGTGAGTTTTTTAAGATCCAAACGAATTCATGCCAGTCGAGAAGCTATTCTGTTTACAGAGATAAAGTAGCTGTTCAGGAAGTTAAAACCTTACAGAAGGTCAGCAATTTTGAACCTACAAAAATTGTAAACAGTCGTAAACCTAGAGCAACATACGCTTGGACAGCGGCTACTGATTCTAACGCAAGCGTTGATGCAGATCAGCTCTTCAGTACATTCTCCAACGTTAGCTACAATGATGAGAGAAAAATCTATAATAAAATCGAAAATCGATAATAAAATCGAACTCTTTTCTTTTTCTGGCTACCTCACATATACTACTTACTTAGCTATCACTTTTTCTCTCTTTTTTTTTTTTTCTCCCCTACTCTCCCCGACCGGATATCCAATTAAGTATACTCAGTCAGGGAGAGTGTCCTTTTACTCTCAAAGGAGGCGTCCCCCACCCGCCGGCTATACGTCCGGCACGGCAGGTTGGCCTCCCCGGTCTCGGATCTTTTGTTTTACATTGCCTGCCTCTAATCCCCCGCTTTAGAGCCAAGGTCCGGCTATGCCGTCCCCCAGCGCCTCAGCAGGGAACCGGGACTCGGGCTTTACGCCTTTGGCCTCTAATCGACAGCGCCGACCCCACAAAGAGCCTAGGCTCCCGCAGGGACGACCCCGCCGACCGGGACTTGGTCTTTTATTTTAACCCAAACTCAAACTCCCCTGGAGTTCACCCCTTCTCAGGTACCCGCACACCAAGGTGTACAGGCCCTCCATGGAGTGACTGTCCACCCTACCCAACTGTTTATACTCCCATTCTTCTGTCTTCATCCTCTTTGGCCCGCAGGACCTCCCCGGCGAACCTGCGGAACCATTCCCAGTTCTCATTGTTGTACCCCAACCAGTTTATGAGATTTTCTGGTGTAAGACAATTAATTACTATTTGACCTCTGTTAACGGCCCATCTTGGACATATGAACAACGTATGTTCGGCATCGTCGTTCTCTGGACAATAGATGCACTGCGGGGTGGCTTTCTTCCCGATCCTATACAGATACAAACCGAAAGAGCCGTGCCCCGACAGTAACTGTGTCATGTAAAAATTGACATCTCCAAGTCTATCGTTATTCCAGGTTTTAATATTAGGGATTAGGCGTCTGGTCCATTCTCCCACTCTGGACCCTGCCCACTCTTCTTGCCATTCTTGTTCTATAATCCCTTCCATCTCTTCTTTCGACATACCGCTGTGACTGAGGGTTCTGGCTTTTATCTGAAGGTCTATGGGTAGGACCCCGGTCAGTACGCACAGCGCGTAATACGATACCGTACAGTAACTAGCAGCTACACGCAGCAATGCCAGTCTATGGACACTTCTCAACTTCTTTTTATTTCGCTGTATGTTCATTGCCGCCCCCCATATGGGAGCCGCATACAGTACCGCCGAAGTGATAGCTGCGGTTATCAATCTTCGAATAACCATTTTAGGTGTGCCGTGGTTTTGAAATAATCCTCTTAATCCCTTTACTGCAGGAGTAACTCTCCCACAAATCATATCAATATGCTTGCTGAACCTTAAACTTTTGTCCAGAAGTACCCCCAAGTATTTTGTTTCTTTTACTTCATCAATTCTCTGTCCTCTGATATTTAGATTCACACTTCTTAATGGTGTTCTACCCGAGAGGACCAGGCAACAGGATTTATTAGGGGTTATTTCTAATTTGTTATCCTCCATCCATTCATCTATTGTTCTAAGCGCTTGGTTTGCCTTGTTCTCCAGTTCATTAATATCTCTGTTTTCTACTAATATTGCGATATCATCCGCGTATCCTACTATCGATACCCCTTCGGGGTAGTTCAGCCTGTAGATTTTATCATAGAAAACATTCCATAAGGTTGGGCCAAGGACAGATCCCTGCGGCACCCCTCCGAATACCTGTAATATCGCTTTCCTTTCTAGGGTTTTGACCTCTATGAACCTATTTTGCAGATATTGATCTATCTGATTTACTAAGTATTTACTTATTTGCATGGCTTGAAGTGCCTCAATGATGGCTGTCCAGGGGACCGTACCAAATGCGTTTCTAACATCAAACATTATGATCATGGGGATTTTTCTAGTCCTCCATGTACCACTTCTGCAATTTAATGCCCAGTTTTTTACCTTCTCGACTGCGGTCACCGTGGACCGTCCCTTTCTAAATCCGTATTGTTCCGGATGTAGACATTGTTTTTCTTCTATTTCCTCTCTAAGTCTATTTTCTAACAACCTTTCAACTACTTTTCCCATATTGTTTATGAGCGTAATCGGTCTATATGCTGTGTTCTCTTGAATTTGTCCTGCCTTTGGGAGGAAGAGTGTTCTTGCTTCCTTCCAGCATTCAGGAAAGCTTCTATTTTGTAGGCCGTAGCTGGCTACGTCGACTATTTCCCAAGGTACGAACCTAGCTATTATCTTTATGATGGCCGCTGGGATGCCATCTGGGCCGGGGCTTTTCTTATTTTTTAATTTATTTATAGCTTCCATGACCACTTTTTGTGTAAATCTTCCTCCCTGGCATTCTATCACCTCTTTATTATATTGCTCCTCCGTTCTGGGGAATAACTTTCTGATCTGCAACGCAGCCGTTTCTTCATTCAGTGCCGGAGCTTGTCTCCCAAGCCGCTTGGTTACTATTTTGAAAGCCTTTCCCCACGGATCAGCATTCAACTCCTCGCATAGTTCTAACCATTTCCTTCTTTTGGCCTGCTTTATGAGGAAGTTAAAAGCGTCTTTCTCGCTTGCCTATATTGCGCTGTCGCAATGTTACATCCTATTTCCGAACCAACTCTAGCTCGCAACATCTGGGCCGTCCTCTTGTGTCTTTGCATAATTCTACGCTGTTCCTCTATCTCCCTGGACCACCAGTAGACCATAACATGTTTAATATTATTTCTCCTCGGTATGTTCGCCATCTCTTCTTTAACTATGTTTTGGAATATTTCAGGTGTTATCTGAGTACTATTTCTAATTCTATTTGCCGCATTATTAGCCACTCTATATATCTGTTGATCAGACAGTCTGATATTGTTATTTATCTGTCTTATTTCTGGCCGTTGCTCTCTGAAGTTAACAAAGATGGCTCTGTGATCGCTGGCTGTTTCGTCATTAAGAACCATGAAATCAGCTGCATCAGTGCGCATCCTTCCATCAATTATAACTAAATCCAGGACCGATTGATGTCCTCTTGCTTGGTAGGTGGCTGTCCCGTCATTAATACATGTCATTCCTGTCGCTGCCAGCAATTTCTACAGGAGTTTTCCTCTAGCGTTCGAGGAGACCGCTCCAGCTAGAACAGTCCTGCAGTTAAAGTCTCCAAGGACTACTATTCTCTTCCGAGCTCGTATAATGACTTGTTGGAGGTCAAGGAGTCTGTTCTTAAGAGATTCCCTGCTGCAGTTAGGGCTGATATATACACCTATTATAATCTTATTGCTTACCTCAAGAGCAATGAGTCCGTCACCTCTACCATACAGATCATAATCCTTATTTCCAACGATCTTTCTAATTGCCACATCACCGTTCCCATCGGTCAGCCACTGTTCTCTGGCCGCCGAATACACATTAGGTTCGGTAGCCACCAGGAAGTCCGCTTCGTATCTAGCTGCTATTTCTATGCTCAAATCACTAGAGAGTAGGCTCCTGTTATTATTAACTAGTATTACTTTAGTCATGACCTTTGTTACAGCACGGGTTCCCGGTCCTATGTGAAGTGGCTCCAGTCCAGGCATATGGTCGCCTCCTTGCAATCTTTAATTACATGGCCGGGTTTACCACAGTTGAAGCAGAGGTTTGAACGGTCCTGGCCTCTGCACTCTCTTCTGCTGTGACCGACATCCCAACATCGATAACATTTCTCTATATCCGTCCGGATGTAGGCCCTGCAACTCACCCACCCTACTCTCAGCCTTGCTGCAATTAATTTCGTTGCATTCCTTTGACTTGTGACCACCGTGGCATTTTTTGTGTTTCCGAATGCCTCCCTTAGTGATGTGACCTGAAAGTTTTCTCCTTGTCCTAGTACCTTCTCTACCGCTTCCCTGACCACTCGCTCAGTAGTGTCGCCCAGCATGTCTTTTACATGAACGACTGTACTGCGGTCCCCTCTTGTTCATATATCCACCTGGAGATCCTCTGCTCTGTTCTTCAGCAGGGAGGAAAACTCCCCCCCCCTTCTGCGCCACACTAATTCGGACCTCTAGTTGTTGATCCCTTCCCTGTTTAATTGACAGTATTTCGCCGGCCTCCTCAACCTTAACCTTTTCTTTCATGGTTTTCAACAGATCGGCATAAGATTTACCGGGGGCCCTTACTACGACCGTTTTACTTTCAACGACCGGGGGGGGGTTCCCCTTCTTGTTGATACCGACCTCGACCTTGCCCTCCCTTCGCTCAGGCTGGGGAGTAACATCCTCGGCAAGGTCTTACCCTTCCTCATCATGTATATTACTATTTTTCTCACTATGATGCCCGTTGGACCACTGGGAACCACAAAGACAGCTGACTCCGGCTTACCTACAGCTCTTCGTAAGGCCTTTATAATATGAGAGGCCATTATCTTATCTCCTTCTCTAGAGTCATAGATTACTGTGTACCTAGTTTCGGTATTTGTGATCTTTCCATCTTCGAGGATGGTGGAGTCTTGTAAGATCATTGCTCCAGGTGCCGTCCCAGCATACCGGCTGGAAAAAAAATCCATTTAATCCATTTAAAAAAATCCGGCTTTAATCCATTCAAATTGATGAAAAAACAGCTGTCATCTCCTGGTCTTAGATCTTTCTCCTGGGTCAGCCTGTTCATTACCCAGGTTGACCATCGTGTGGGTAATCTGTCTATCAGTTGTTCATCTATCAGCTCTACATCTAGAATATCTGACATCTCGTTCCTGCCATGACTTTCGGTTTGCGTACTTTGGTCAACTGTGTCCGGAGTCTCATCATTTATTCGTTGTAAATTTTTATAAATTTCTGTCAGCTCCCTCTCATGAGCCTTGATTGCCGTTACACTGGCCTTGCCAGTTAGTTGCCTAAGCTGTAATAGTGCATTACCCAGCCTGTACGTAACCTCCTTCAAATTAAGGGGGGGCCTCCTCTTCTTCTGATGAGCCTGCTCTCGGCCTCTTGGCGGTTCTCCCCTCTACTGTCTTCCACTTTGCTTTTGCTTGATTTAATCCTGTAATGTCCATGTCTTCTGAGACTTCAGAAACACTATCCCTCCTTCCGGCAGTTCCCCTCGAGGGCCCAGCCTCTGGAGAGGCCTTATCTTCTATTGGAAGCGAGCTTCGTCTTCTCATGACTCGGATTCGAATTCAGGGGTTGATTCCGAGTCCTATGATACCCCACACGGGCGGGTGCCCCCCAAAAAATTTGGGTGGTGGGGGGGGGTTTGGTGGGTAGGTAAAATGTATGTGTCCAAATCCGGGGTCAAAATATGAGGGGGGTCAGAAGGTCAGAAATTGTTGGTTTCGGATAGATATTTGGGAATTTTGGTTCTATGGTAAAAACTATAGGAGATATGGCGAATAGGAGTTTGCCCGTGTAAAGTATCGCAAACACTTAGAAAAATTTCTACTAGTACACAGTAAAACGTCTGAAAATTTTACAAGTCCTTGTTTACTTGTATTTCAATGACGTCACGAACAAGCCAGAGCTTGTCGCTTGACTTGCAAAATTTGTCTCTATATAAGTTAAATGTATATACTTAAACACTTAAAAAAAAACCTTATTCAAAGTACTTTTTAACTCACTCTGTCCGTGTAGTTGTATTTACTTACAATCCCACACCTCTTCTGTTCTTAACCGTTGTCCAAAAGGGCTGTAGCACTAAAAGTTCTCTACACTTTCCTCAAAATTTTGTATTTTCAAAAAAAACACCAAACCGTAACTCAAAAAACTTTGCACTTGTGTCCATTAACCATACCACTATAATTTCCGATGTCCGTATCCAGTAAAAAATCCAAAAAACCCAATCAAAAAGTAAAATATCGCGAAGCTAGGAAACACGTCTGCACTCGGTGCCATCCACAACTCGACTCATCACTTTTTCTCTACTCAGCACATAAGCCAACCACTGCAACTGTGATTGCTAGTTTTCAGTCTGTTATTTTGTAAAGTTAAAGAATTTCCTTGTTTTTCTTCAATACTATTCATATACAGTTTTTTTTTTTTTCACTAACATCAGAAACTCAAAAAAAAATATTTATCAGAACTTTATCCTTAAATAAAACTAACTTTTTTTTACTTTTCTAAAATTAGTAATGATCTTACAATTGTAAATCTATTCTTAGTTTAGTCTTTCTCGAAAGAGAAACGAATAAATAGAAACAGTTGTTACATAGAAAATTATTTTTATTTATAATATACTACATTAATCGACGGATTAGATTATTTTTATAACTTCTTTTCATCAAATAACAATTTATTGTCATCTACTGAGTAATAAGGAATAAATAAACATGATCTTTACGTAATATATTACATAACGTAATATATTACATAACTTAATGTAACGTAAATTTTCGTAATATTTTAAGAATGTTATATAACAATGAGATTCAGAATTAGAATGCGTTTAATGTTTCACGTACGTGATGATTAACAACGACTTCAGGAATGCAAAGGAAAAATAAACAAATATTTTTTTTATTTATCAGCTACAATAATAGATACTATTTCATAAAAAATATAATTAAGTACATGAATACGATTATTTTTTTAAAACTATTCTTTGAAAAAAGAATCCAGAAGATTATCTGAAATTCTGTAAAGAGAAAACATAATTTATATAATTAAAATGCCTATTCATTAATTTTGATATCTAAAAAATATTTTTTCATGATGTTAATTTAATTTAAGAAATATTTTTATCCGAAAAATAATAACATTTTTTAAAAGTAAATTTTTCTTTTTCATAATTTCGTTTCTATAAAGTTCAATTTTCTCACGTCTAAATATATATGACGTCAAACCAGAAGTAAATTATAATATTGCAGATATAACAGCTTAAACGTTTACTACATACTGTTACTGTATAGAGTAATAGGGTATAGTATATATGTTGAAACATAAACTAAACAGGAACTGTTTGAAAGTTAGTACTGTTTTGCTACGTGATTCTCTTTGTAAACTGCTTATTATAACATTTACAAGACGTAAAACAGTTTATTATATTATATATTACAGTGTAATATTTATGTAATAGTATAGATTTGACATCATTCCATCAAAAAATTAATCTATAAAACTTATATTTATCTGAATTCAATCACACACACACACTCACACACACACACTCACTCACACTCACACTCACACACATACACATACACGCGCAATTATTTTTTATATTAAAAAGTAATCAAGCTATTAGTATTTTTTTTTACTGCGGGTATTTTATGAAATATAAAAATAAAATGTAGTTCAATAATAATAATAATATATTGCTTTAAATAATACAACGTATAATAAAATTTTTTTTGCTGAAGTTCTTTATTTACCTGCTATGAAGCTACAACTAAGACGATGACTGACCATCACGTGAAAGAGGACCACCCAATGATAATCCTCAACTAAAACAAAAACAATAATATCATAAACAAACAATAGTATAACATTTGATAGTGCCTTTTTATGTCCATTCGAAGGTCCAACCAACATTTTTTTTTTTTTTAAAGAGGTCGAGGAACCCCATTTACGGGCGCCTAAGCAGTGTGGGGCTCGCTAATAGGTTCCGCCAGTTACAACCAAGGGCGTATGTATATACATATGCACTACCGACTAAACCTCCACCCCTGGCTTCCCCCTTCCTTGGACTGCTTATAAAAACATTTCATCAGAAGAAGGGGGAATCCCCTCCACACACACAGTCATAACAATCCAACAAATGTCACACACCACACACCACTGGAAGCAACACATACAGCACGTCAAATACAAACACCTACAACAACATCACATAAAAACCCTGCAGAAAACAGGACAAAGCTTCTAACATCCACAACACCCACACAGCAGTCAAGAGAGAAATCTCAAATAGTCACATCACTTACCAGTAGCCACCATCAGACGCATGAGCAGAGTGCGTACAGAGTGCGTACCAAAATTAACCTTAAAGCAACAAAGTTAATAACAACTTTAAATAGAACAGTAAACAAAACAGCAACTTTGAAACCGCTAAGAAACAATAAACGTGAGCACCAAGCCGCCAAACCGGATCGTCATAACGGGCCATCAACTAGATCAAATATATGGAGCCATTTTAGCCTCCTAACGTCCTCGCTGTTGTCTAGCAGATTCAAAGCGAGATGATCATATATGCTTATCCAACCTTGACACATACCTTAGAACTAGACGTCCAACTTCCTCTCGAACGTATGGAATGCCTACGTAATCGCGGATTTCAGCAGTCCTCACGAACAACGGTGCGTGGGTTATGTTCCGTAGAAGTCTGTTCTGAAACCGTGGAATGACCTTCACGTTACTCTTACTGGCCGTTTCTCAGAATTCAATCCCGTACGTCCAAATCGGTTTCAAAAAACTTGGAGAGCAGAACCTTGTTGGACAAAGAAAGTTGTGGTGTCTTATTCAACACCTATTACATCTTGTTAAGCTTAATTTCAAGCAACTTCCTCTTCTCCCTCACACGATCCCTCTACGTCAAACGACGATCAACGTAAAAGCCCAGGAATCGTACCGTACTGACTTGAGGTATCCTGACACCTGAACCGCAGGGCAATCTTCCCTTCTTATCATGAATGTCACGTGGTGGCTGGACTTCGCCGGATTATCCTTTATCCCCCATTAACGCAACCAAATGCTGATGGCATCCATTGCAGATTGCAATTTTTCCGAGGCAGTAGCCGAGCTATCGTCAACAGCCAAGATCGCCGTGTCATCCGTGTTCGACGCAACCATGACGTTGGCTGGAGTAGGCAGGTCAAAAGTGTAGATCAGGAACAGAACAGCCCCCCCCAGAACTTAGTTCTGCGGAACCTCCGAGGGAGTTACTTCGTTACTTTAGTAACGATACCTTGTTACCGTTACTTTAGTGCTGATCAACTGTTACCTGTGATAGTGGTTTATTTATTAGTTCTAATGAAAATATATTCGTATTTTTTAAATTATTCGTATTTTTAAATTTGTGAACTATATAGTTAATCGTATAATAATAATTGATGGAAAAAATATTTATTCTACACAAAAAGAAATTTTGATACATTTTTAAATTTCAATTTTTTTTTTCATCTAATGTATTGTGATTTTTCTTCTAATTTCAAATTGATGTTTCATTAGACAGTACTTAATTAAACACCTTTTTTTTTTTTTCCCCTACTCTCCCCGACCGGATATCCAGTTAAGTATACTCAGTCGGGGAGAGTGTCCTTTTACTCTCAAAGAAGGCGTCCCCCACCCGCCGGCTATACGTCCGGCACGGCAGGTTGGCCTCCCCGGTCTCGGATCTTTTGTTTTATATTGCCTGCCTCTAATCCCCCGCTTTAGAGCCAAGGTCCGGCTATGCCGTCCCCCAGCGCCTCAGCAGGGAACCGGGACTCGGTCTTTACGCCTTTGGCCTCTAATCGACAGCGCCGACCCCACAAAGAGCCTAGGCTCCCGCAGGGACGACCCCGCCGACCGGGACTTGGTTTTTTATTTTAACCCAAACTCAAACTCCCCTGGAGTTCACCCCCTTCACAGGTACCCGCACACCAAGGCGTACAGGCCCTCCATGGAGTGACTGTCCGCCCTACCCTACTGTTTATACTCCCATTCTTCTGTCTTCATCCTCTTTGGCCCGCAGGACCTCCCCGGCGAACCTGCGGAACCATTCCCAGTTCTCATTGTTGTACCCCAACCAGTTTATGAGATTTTCTGGTGTAAGACCATTAATTACTATTTGACCTCTATTAACGGCCCATCTTGGACATATGAACAACGTACGTTCGGCATCGTCGTTCTCTGGACAATAGATGCACTGCGGGGTGGCTCTCTTCCAGATCCTATACAGATATTGACTGAAAGAGCCGTGCCCCGTCAGTAATTGTGTCATGTAAAAATTGACATCTCCGAGTCTATTGTTATTCCAGGTTTTAATATTAGGGATTAGGCGTCTGGTCCATTGTAACGTACTACATCCTAAATACGTACAAAATTCTAACGTACTACTCAATTATGACTACCCAGGATTTATAGTAAATTCTATTGTCGACATGATTAAGAATAAGATGAAGTCAAATTACGTAGATTTTTTGAACAACAGTCGCAGTCATTTAATTTACAAAGAACTAGACTTGGCGATTAATTATGCATACAATAATGAAAATTTTAATTTAATTAAATGGATTTTTAAAACAAAAGCCAAATTTATTCTTCTAAACAAGTACCCATTTTCGACTAACTCTTGGCTTTCTTATAAGTGTAATATGCAAAAAGAGGAGGACATTAAGCATTTTATGGCATTTTGCCCTATTCTGCGGAGGATGAGGCTACAGTTTTTTTCATAAGGAATTTTTGGAAATGGGTGATCTGAAGCGGTATCTTAATGGAAGTGGTTGGCCAATATTAAGTAAATGCTGCAAAAAGGTTTCGAAATATAGATTTTCTTTGATATAGGAATTTAATTTTTAATTATAAGCTTTCTTTTTAGTTCTGCAAGCCCTCTGCCGGTCATAGACCAAAGAGTATTGTTTTTGTCAATTGTTTTTAGTTTGTAAATATTATTTCAATAAAAGCTGTTGTTATTGTTATTATTATTATTATTGCAAGGGCTAACGCTTGTTTACAAAAGATATATCTTAATGATCTGGTTATCCGGTCATTTTTTTATTCCGAATTCAGTTATATCTAATTAATTATTTATCGATTTGTCAAATAAGAAAACATGTTGTCGAACGTTATTTAAAGTTATCGGTTATTAAAAAATAATTTTTTTTTTTTTTAAATAACTTTTAAATGAAATATCATATAAAAATTAAATTCAGGAAAATGATAAATCTCCACTTTTAGAAACTTTTGAAGTTTTTTCAACATTTCTATACCAATATTAAGGCCGTAAACCACAAAAATTTACCGCGCAAGCGCTATTGAGTACAATTTTTTAAAAATTGAAGAATGTTCTCATTGAAAATGTCTATTGAGATGCAATTTTGGTTGCACAAGTTGAGGACCGATAAGTGGAGCTGTAGCTCGCCACAATAAGTTCACCACGGCGAAATGCTAATATTTATTTTCTTAAAATATTTCAGCAAAATACTTAATATTCTTATAAACATAAGGATACGAACCTTTCGAAAGTCCAGGAGGCAGAGCTCTCTGGCTATACGGTCGGGCGAGCGAAGTGAGTCCTGACCGGCTAGTAGAATAATATATTTAGAGTTTGTAATATTTGATTTAATTGAAAATAAAATTATTATTATTAATGCGTGTATCTGTTGTAGAAGTTTGAGAAGATTCATGATATCACTGCTTATTTATCCACTAACCTTTTTTCGCTAAATGTATGAAATATATAATGGGAGAACCGCAAAGTTGTTACGCTTACTATTAACAAAACATGTTCAAAAGTTGTAATTTAACTGGTTTTTTCACGAGTCATTAGAATAAAAAATCGTGATAAAAATACATTCATTGCCTATTTACGTTAATCGTCTTGAAATATGTTGAGTATAGTATCATATTCAATGAGATAAACTTGGTGATTCCAAAGATTTTTAGAGATTGTTGTGTGTTAAAAATATTGGTGCTGAGGACTGTAGACAGTAACTGACTGTAGGCAATCTGCCAGTTGCTTTCGCCAAATCGCCATAACTACGTACAACTAAGGGTATTATTCAAAACTGAATTATTTATGCACAGTTTCAATAAATATTTTTATAAACAAGGTCTGTAAATAAAGTAATGAGACTAATATTTTTGGCAGCTAATGTGACAACACTGTAAAGTTACTAGTAAACGTATAGTTATACAGCATATAGTAACAAAAAGTAATAGTATGAAAATATATAGTAAAAAGCTGATTTATATTAGGTATTAATATTTTTAGTCTGCTCTTGCAACGTGAGACGTAAAATGACCTTTCATGAAACGAGTTTTTGTTGCGCGTTACAAAAATGAGTGATATGATGAATCAAGTTTTGTGTTAAACTCTGTGAGAATGCTACTGAAACATTTCCAAAATTGAAAAGGGCGTATAGAGATGACGCTCTGTCACGACCTCAAGTTTTTAGATGGTTTAAAGCATTTTCAGATGGCCGGGAATCAGTTGCCGACGATCCATGTTCTAGAAGATCGTTAACGTCAAAAAGTGACAACAATGTTGAGGGAATCAGAAACCTGATACGGTACGAACGGTGAATAACTGTCAGAATGATTTCGGATTAAATTAATTTGAACCATACCACAGTTCATCAAATTTTGACGAACGAATTGGACATGAAAAAAGTTTGTGCAAAATCGGTTCCAAAATACCTCACTGTTGAATTGAAAAACAACAGGACGGAAGTGTGCCACAATCTTTTAGGACGAATTGAAACTGATCCTGATTTTCTAAAAAAATTGTATTACTGGTGATGAATCATAGAATTTGAGTACGATCCAGAAATAAAACGCCAGAGAAGTTTGAAGTGGCACACTTCAAACTCACTACGTCACAAAAAAAGCAAATAAAAAATCAAAACCATGCTAATTTGTTTCTTCGATAATAATGCCATTATGTTACTTTTAATCAAGTTATTTAAAAGTTTAATTTGTATTTAAGTTTACGTCTTCTGTAAACCAACGTCCCTTCATAACTAACAATGTGGCGAATATTACGGGAGCAACAGTTGTGTCCATTCCGCGTAACGCGTGTGTAAGATATGTTACTGCCAGCTCGTATAAACACAAATTTTTTTATAAATGGTTAATTTGGAAATGTGCGTAAAATCACAATTTCCTTTGCCATATTTCGTAACGTATTTTGCCATTATTTAGTGCTTTATAAGAAACATAATCGTGCTTTATAAGAAATGGAATTTTTGAAATAGCCAAGAATAGTCAGAGAAAGATTCACATGAGATTGCTGCAAGTCGTTTTCAATATCTTTGTTTAATGTGTGGTGTAGTCTACTTGGTGAGTATTTCCTATTTGCTTACGATTTTATCTTTCAGAGTTTTCTTGGTTAGAATTTCTTTTTGATAATTTTTAATTTCAGCCAGAAGCAATAACATTCGAACATTATTTCACCAATCCTTTCTTTTAAAATAGTTAATTTCTATTGGTATTTCAAATTTAAAAATATACAATAGATTATTAATAATTTCTTAAATACTTAACATTTTTTTATTCGTTATTCATCATTTTATATTTTCTTCAAAACATTTATTTGCTATTCTGCAAGGATATTCAAATTTTTTGCAAATTCAAACACTTAAGAGTCGACAAACTCTAACTATTGATATCAAATTAATAAGGTAGAATAAAAATATCAATTATAAACAATAATTCATTAATAACTTTTATATTAAAATTATGTTTTTACCGAAACCCATACGGAGTGTACCACAAAGTTTTCCCGGGACTTTTATAAATTATTGTACTCCGGAAAATAATGAAAAAATTTCATATAAACGTATGTCCTAAAATGTTTCATTTACGAGTTATGGCTGTGTGAAAGATTTCGCTTGGATTTCAGCGAAAATAGGTCGAAGTTGGAAACAAAATAGCAACAGCTGATCAACAATGTGCAATACTATATTAGTGATTCTGTAAATCATTTTGTAAGGTACGTTAAGAATATCAACTATTGTAAACTGTGTAGTCATTAGCAACGGTTTTTCTGTGAATTTTAGTTTAATGTGAACGGTTTGTCGTTGAAGTAATGCTGTACTTATTTACAGTAGAGGAATACGCTTATATGCTAATAATTTTGGTATTCAATTTATAATGCTGCCTTCTTCACAATCGGCTGTTTGGAGCGTTCATATTACCTGGCCGCTTAAATTCTGTGGTCTATTTGCACTTTTTCAAGAAGAAATATCACAACGACTTGGAGATTTTTCTTTAGTGTCGGAACGCAAAGTATACTTCTAGCATGTTGGTGTACCTTCCCATTTCTCTTTTGTCATTTCCATTCACCTAAATCATCATTTCTCTGATAAATGGACCGGTCTGGATGTCCACAATTCTGGTCTCCAAAATTGCATGATCAAAAAATTGTATACAAAAAAAATGCATTCTCGTGAGGAAAATTCTCGTGAGGTAATTGTCCAGCGCATTACGGATGCCGCTGTGTAACTTAACGACGCCCTGAAGAACTAAAAAGAGCAATCGCGTGCCAAGAAATGAGTTGAAAACACGCGTTCATTTTTTGTGATTTTATTACAAACTAATACGTATACACTTTGGTCTAATGTACTGTTTCTAAATAAAATTAAAATTTTTCCTACCTTTTCTTTGTTTTATTCAACTTTTCTAAAATAATTTTGTTCAGAATTAAATTTTGTATTAGTTTCAAAAAAATTTTACGTGTTTATTACCCATTTAACAAAGTTACTGTACATCAGACATAAAAACCAAAAACCTTTTTAGTAGAATTTGTTGGTTTTCACCCCCTAGACCTCTCAAAAACTACTGGTGATATGATTCTGGGACCTATTTTATTTGATTTGTTAGGCCAAAAAGCATAAGAAATCACTTATTATATTCCATAATTAATGTTCTAAACATTTCGTATGACCTCATTTATGAAATCCGAGCGAAATCTTTCACTAGCCGTAACTCGCAAACGAAACAATTTAGAACGTATGTTTCTTTGAACTTTTTCCATTATTTATAGTAGGTAGATTATGAAAGTCCCGAAAGAAATTTGTGATAATGTTACCAAAATACACTTAAGGTAGTAGTTAGTTGTTCATTATGGTCGTCATTTTGTTGAATGCAGCATTCAGCACTACCAAACCATGATTCTCAAGCGTATCTTCCTTTTCATTTTCCTGTTTATCCTCCGGTAATTACCTTTCAGATAATACTTCAGAGGATGATATGTATGAGTGTAAATGAAGTGTACTCTTGGTACAGTCTCAGTTCCACCATTCCTGAGATGTGTGGTTAATTGAAACCCAACCTCCAAAGAACACCGATATCCACGATCTAGTAATCAAATCCGTGTAAAAATTAATGACTTTACTAGGACTTGAACGCTGAAACTCTCGACTTCCAAATCAACTGATTTGGGAAGACGCGTGTACCACTAGACCAACCCGGTGGGTTTCTCCAGCGTATCTTATAGGGTCAAAACTTTACCCAATAGATTTTGCAGCAACTGTGAGTTTCTTAGTTTTTCTTTTGCGACGATATGTCTAGAATAAACTAATAACTTTCAAACTGTTAAGGAAATATTCTAATGACGTGTAATCGTGAGATTGTAACGGCCATTTTACAGGTCTGATTCTAACAATCCATTATCCCGGTTACCGTATCTGTTACTTAAATAATCTTTAACATTACAAGAACAATAAACTAGGGCACTATCATGCGTAAAACATATTCACAGGTCTGTCTGAAATCGGATTATCTTCTAACAATTTAATCAAATTTGTTTTCAAGAAATCAAATACTAATGAAAAACATGATAATAAAAAAAGGATATATTCACCACCAAGTTGATCACATTACACATTAACTGAAAATAATTTTAAAAATATATTGTCAATCTCATGTGGGCAACTTTAGTAGAGTACGATTCAGCATTATCCAAAATATGACTAAAATAATTGGGACTTTATGCACATTTCCAAAATAACCATCGACAAATTATTGTTCCTTATTATGATACAACGACAATATTTATTTTATACACTAATTCTGTGAATAAAATTGTTGTGAAGATATAATTGTTGCTTTTATAATATTCGCCATATTCTTTAATTGTGAAATATGTAAACGATATTATGAGGGACGATCAGAAAATAAGCCCCCCCCCCCCATATGAAACATCTATCTATGAGACAATTTTTTTTTATTGAACAAAAAACTGAATATTTTTATCTATTTTTCGATATAAACAAAGTATTTCTAAACAATTTTCATACCTTGTGACAAATTTTTCAATCCCACTATCATAAAAATTTTGTCCAATTTCCTTCAATCATTTAAAGACCGCTTCTTTCATTTCATCATTAACGAAACGCTCTCCTGCCAGATTTCACTTGAGAGGACCAAACAGGTGGTGGTCGCAGGATGCTATGTCAGGGCAGTAAGTCGGATGAGACCACGCTTCCTACTTGAATTTTTGCAGCGACTCCTTTGTCACATGAGCTGAATAAGCCGCCGCGTTGTCGTAAAGAAAACCGACTCCATCACTCAATATGCCGGGTCTTCCATCTTCAATGGCTTTACGAAATTTTTTTAAAGTTTCACAATAATATTCAGCATTCAATGTTGTTCCTCGGTGCATAAATTCACTGTAAACAACTACCTCAGAATCGAAAAAGGCTGTCGGCATAACATTTCGAACATGTAGGGATGTTTTCCCTTTTCTGGCTGCGGCGAATTTTTGTCCCCATTCATGTGATGCTCGTTTAGTCTGAGGAGTGTAATGTAACACCCAGCTCTCTTCCCCTGTGATGATTTGTTTCAAAAGATGTGGACCAGTCCTGGAATAACGTTGAAGAAAAGGAATAACAGATGCAAAACGTTGATGTTTGTGGTTGTTGGTGAATAGATGTGGCACCCACTTTTCACACAACTTACGGTAACCAAGCTGATCGTAAATAATCGCAAACACACTACCATACCCGATGTTACGTTCACTTGCAATCTCTAATTTTAATGCGTCGGTTACTCAAGATCATTTCATTCACGCGTTCCACGTTACCCGTTGTGTTTGCAGTTGAAGGACGCCCAGCACACAGTTCGTCACTAACATTTGTTCTTCCATTTCTGAATGGCACAATTTTGTGAACATCGGACGGGACATTGCATTCTCACCATATACCTCAACAATTTGACAATGAATTTTACAACAATTGTAATTTTCTTCCCACAAAAATCGGACTATTGAACCGAATTCTATGCTGGACGAAACATCTAGAGGACAGGACTTATTGACGACGACAATACACACGTACCGAATGTCGTGCAGAATTGCTGCTGGGAGAGCGTGAACACAACAGCACAACCAGTTTTACCACCACAAGACATTAATATATTCCTTTCAGTTTAAGAACACGGGAAGGGTGTAACTTATTGTTTGACCCATCTCTCGTACATCTTTCTGGTGTTGTTTAAGTAGAAGATAACAGTTCAGTATCGACTATTACTTCGTTAATTTAATATCTTACAAACCGTTCTCGAGCAGTTTCTACTAGTTTTTAGTTTCAATTCTTCACTTTAGTTTCATTCTGCTACTTTGAATTTTTCAGATCAAAAACAGATATAAACCCCAAATTTTACCTTCCATTGCAATTCCAAAAATTATACTATGGCTTTATTTTAATCTTGGGTAAAATAAATAGATAGGCGTAACTCAAAAATAAACAATTTCCGTTATTTATTTATAGAACATTATTGATTATATTATGATCCAAATCAGCTCCCGATGTATCTTCTTACAATTTTGAATTAGTATATAAATTTTAGATGTAAAGAATATATATATATATATATATATATATATATAATAATTTGAATGGAATACCTCATTCATATTTGAGTCTACGTTATCCTGTTTTTATTTCAACTATTTGAACTTAGAACCATGCTTATTAAAGTTTCCCTTTGCCCTTTATTACTTTCTAATTATAGATGTGATAGATTTATCACATATTACTCAGAGTATACGATAATTAATGATTTGACAATGATGTCAGTAACATAAAATTAATTTACCGGTTAGTGAATCGTTAGAAATGAATTGTTCAATTAAATGTAAAATGCTCCCGGAAATTCTGTCAATAATTAAACATACTGCCTCTGTAGAGTCAACTGTTAAATTTTCAGGCTTCCCTCAATAAGTAAAGCATAATGGTTGATGTTTATATGCGTTCTTGTGTATTCAAGTGTTTTTGGTGCGTGCATCTTACTTTCATTGGATGTTCTGTTTTCATTCATTTTTAAACGGTTGGTATATATAAAGGGTAAGAAGATAGCAGTGGAAAACAAAGAGGAAGGGATGAGAATGATGTTGTGTGATAAAACTTAGGGTACGCTTCTAGTGTAACAAAATGATTTTATCTCGGGCTTTAGAAGTTAATTGTTGTCAGTCATAAAAGAAAGTTTCTGAGTGAAACAATTACTATTTTCATCTCTCTTTTTTTGTCATTATTTTTCTCTTTTTATATTTACTCTCCCTCCCTCTCTCTCACGTTAACGTAGATATTTTTAATTTCTTTGCTGAAAGAATGCTACACGAGTGGGTTTTCATGCTTTTGTATCACCTATTACGTTACTACGAAAACTAGTGCTCCTTTTTTTTTACGATAAGTGTTTATTTATTTCGCTTAAAATTTATAAAAGTAGCTTTAATTAATAATTGGTTGATTTTTTTCCAGATATGACTATATTTATTTATCATTGCAAAATTGTTTTTCCAATTTGTATTCATACTGTCAAATACAAGCGTTAGATTTCCCCATTTATTTATCAGCTATGTATCAAGTTTCTGTGATTATTTTTAAACACTTTTTTTTTTAAATATAGAGAAATTATCAAAGAGTTATTAAAAACGTAGAATCTGTTTCTCATGGGTGTACTTTATTTCGTTTTTATATTTTTGTAGCTTAAGTATAACATCCATTTAGTCTAGTTTTAAGTAGACAGACACAAAAAAAGTTCAATGAAAGAAATCAAAGACAGTTTCATCTACAGGAAAAGTCATGGCTACAGCGTTTTTTATTTGTTTTTTTTTTTACTCCTATAGAGTCGTGTTCATAGAGACTACCTAAAAAATTTCAAAATTTCACATTCTCATCAGGGAATGTTACACTCCATTATTGAATCAATTAGTCTACTTCAGCTAAACATCCACATCTAGTTAAGAAAAAAAAATCTAGTTAAGAAACGCTTTTTCACCACGGTAATGCACATACATACACATGTCGGGTTGTCGCTGCATAAACTTTATGACCTAAACTTCAAAATACTTCCACATGCGCCATATTCGTAGGATTTGGCTCCCTGGGATGACTTCCTCTTTGATGATGAAACCAAAAAATTTGGCTCGCTGGACGAAGATTTACTTCAAATGAATCAAAGCTCAGAAAACTGCTTCTTTTGTAGAATTGAAAAAATCGCATTATACTCAAAGTATTTAAAAAATGATGAGTCGTTGGTCTAAATGTATTGAATTGCAAGGTATTTAGTTTATCAGGCAGTGAACTTTCTGAATGGCTCTACTATTTCAAGTTTCACCTCTTACCTTTCCTTAGATATCCAATTTTAGATTAATAAAATGATACGGAAAGTAATGAATTGAATAAAAACATGTATACTAATCAAAGAATTTTTTGGTTTTTAACGAATAAATAATTCTAAACCAGTAACGTTGAAATTGTTTCACATTAAATATTTTATGTGATATCATTGCTAAATCATCGACAGTTTCTATCCCAGTTGTTAGCATAACATACATTTTACTGATTCCAAAGGCATATTTGATAATTAGGTGTGTATTACATTCCATGTAAACTGTACGAGTTGATCGATTTCATTTACATGCCATCGCTGTCGTTTAATGAGCCATATTATTTTTATAACCATAATAATTTTAATTCATCCAATGACAAATAGGAGTCCACAAGAACAACAACTTTATTTTGCCAGAATCTGTTTATAAAAATACAATGCGTGCATTTGTTTGTTGCATTTTGACATAATTTTATTCAAATAACAAGGCATTACTCGTTCAAAAATTTTATTAAAATACTAATTTAGTATAAAATTAATAACTTTATTAATGTAAACGCTTGAAATTTACGTCAGAATTTGTTAGTAATTCATTTATTATTTTTCAATCAACTATTAACTTAAGCTCAATTACAGCCAGTTTAATTTCTTTATTTTTATGATGACGAATTCATTTTTGTACCTGTAAAAAAGATCCAAATCTAATTGGAATTCTAATCCTATCTTCCGTACGAAAATCAAGAGAAGTTACCATTCCGCTAAGGCCAGTCGACATATAATAACACTAAAAAAATTTTAATTAAAATATATACAAATGAGGTCAGGGTTGAGTCTACATATAAGTGAAAAATAGAAAATTATTTTTGGTCATATTTCTGAGAGCCTCGTTATGTCCAAAACTTATCTTGTTAGATATATTTTTCCTGATTAAAAAAAAAAAAAATACAGAAAGATTATCCAATTTGTAACCAGATTTTAAGAAAAAAATTGCAGTCATACGTGTTTTTATAATAACTTTGTATTTAATTAAACTAGGATTGTAAAAATCTAAACAAATTAATTAAATAAAAGAAAGTAATTAATTTAATTTCAAACAATTAGGAAACATGTTTAATATTAGAATAAAAGGATTAATCTCACCACTAATACTAATTTAAGTTTTGTTTTCTGTGTTTATTCTATTCATTTTGATAAAAATTTTCTGTTTTAAGATTAATTTTATAACATTTTTTTTTCTTTTTCTGTTTATCCTCCGGTAAAGTATTATTTCAGAGGGTGAATGAGGATGATATGTATGAATGTAAATGAGGTGTAGTCTTGTGCAGTCTCAGGTCGGCCATTTCTGAGATATGCGTTCAATTGAAACCCAACCATCAAAGAACACCGATATCCACAATCTAGTATTCAAATCCGTATAAAATTAAATGCCTTTACCAGGATTTGAACCTAAGAACTCTCGACTTTTATAACTGCTAACTAAAAAAACCACTCGTGCTTTTCTGTTTCATCAAGAATGAGCTGTTATTTTTCTGTAGCTATGTTTGTTTTTAAAGTCTTTTTCTTTAGTAAGTCTTTTTTTACTATTTTTCTTTAATAGTCTGGGTAACCCATAGGCTGTAGACTGTGTTTATGCCTCGCAAATCTAGAGTACCGCAAACCCCCAACGATGCTTCTAATGGCTGACCTTTTCTCGAATAGGTTCGACAACCTTCCGATGGAGAATAGTAACATTAATGTAAGCCTGGAGAATATTATCAGACCTTTACCGATCGTTCTGTGTGGAATAACTGATATAATGCGACTTTATGAACTACTTAAAACGGGTGTAGTGAAGGTATACGGCTGGTCGGTGCCAAAAAACTTCGTATTATCTTAAAGCACCTTGAGGTACACAAAAGAATTATAAAGATTTAGTTCATAAAGATTATGGACTAAACCCTGAGCAAAACCTGATTTAACAAACATTCACAAGGAAGGATGAGAGGACTTTCGTGTGGTGCTCTAGAATCTACTTTACTTAGTTTCGATAGACATGATCAAGGAAGAAAAATGGAGGCTTAACGTTCGAATCGTAGTGTATGCTTGTTATAGATTAACAAAGGATCCGATACCAACTTTCTTTGTAAACCTCGAAACTCTATAGAATAGATATATTGTTAACTTAAAATATATCGCTGACTGAAATTTTACTTTGTAACACCCAGGAGGCCTACCGGTCTGGTACAATGCATGCGTTATTTTCGCCGCATTAAAAACAACTGCATGTGATATTTTGCTATGTCAATGTGCGGAGGGCTACAGAATCGTCAATTGCCCAAGGAAGGACAGAAGCTTTCCTTCCCAATTGTGCGCTATTAGTCTGATCAACTATAAAAATTACAGTGTACATAGGGAAATCCTAAAAAGGAATAAAATAAATACGTAGTGCATCTTACTTCTAAGAATACTACTCGGCGTAAAATTTAGTTGATTAGCAATCGACCACGTTGCTAATTATGAGTTAATTAGCTCCAATCGGCGTTAGACCTAATCGGCGCATGGCTAGCAAAATGCAGAATAAAAGTAAATCACAATAAATCGAGTCATGTTACGTTTGCGATGTGGAGAGGTGACTATTCACGATACCTTGATCTCCACCTTGGTGGAGAGCTTGACATAGAAGAACCACGTGAAGGGAAAAGAAAACAGCTAAACTTCAGGTTCAAGGAGCTTTACTGGTTGACAGAAACAGGGGTTCACATTAATCGTTGTCCAGCAAATTTTTAATATACAAAGTTATTCTAAAAATGATTTTGAAGTATGACACAACTATGGGGTTCAGCGAGCAAGAGCAACAGTGAGGTTATACAACGATCCCAGAGTAAATTGACGAGAACCATTTCAGAGAAGCCGTGGTATACACGGAACGAAGAAATTAATGACTATCTGGAACTGTCTTATGTTTGCGAGGAAATCTAACGATTTGGTTCAAATTACAGACAGCGGCTCGTGTTAACGTTCTAGCAGTGAATCTTCTAAACAACAGTGAAAATGTCCGGTGACGTAAATGTCTTTACGAGCTGGACCTGGGGAAGTCTCAGTGATTCTTTTGCTGGACGACAGCCTAAGGTGATGAGCCTGATTTCAACGTTCTCCTCAATGCCTTCATGGAGAGCCTGATTTCTTTCCTTTTCCTTTCTGAAGCTGATAATGTTACTTATTGTTTTTATTTGTCTTTTTCTTTTGTTTTATAATGTGATGGACTTTTGATTTGATTTTAGTTATTCTTTTATTGTCTTTTGTATGAAACTAAACCAGTGAAATCAGTGCATATTGAAATTTGTGTTACAATTATACAGCTATAAAATAGCTGTTTAATTTCTTATTACCAAATTAACCCATTTATTAAATAACTTAACTTTTTTAAAAAGATTCTTTTGTACTACCCAATACAATTTATTTCTACCTTTATTAGTTGCTTTGATTTTAAAATTTTAACAAAACTCTATTTTAAATAAATATGAATTACAAAAGTTGTTTTCAAAAACATTTTTATTTTCTTTTATAAAAATATATGAGTAAAAATCTCTTGAATATTACATTTAACATTATTAAAACAGTACCGCTGAATTATAAGGATTTATTTATTATCATTATTTTTTCATTATTTTAATTTATTTCTGTTTAGTAGATATTTCATTATAAATATAATTACAGGAGGATAAATCTCTATAGATTGAAATCCTTTCATCTAAATTCATTATATACGGCTTATAAAAATACTCGTATAATTTACTCGTATATTATTTAAAATTTAAATAGCAAATTAAACGAGCGGTTAAATAAATATAAACTAATCTGACAGTATATAAGCTAATGTTTATACCCCATGAGAAATTAAATCTTCCTTTATATATTATAAAATAATGAACAAAGAAACTTTAAATTAACTTACATTATAAAATTATTATCATTATTTATTTACTTTTTATAAATGTTATATCTCGCAAATAGCATGAACATACTCAAAGGTTTTAATTAAATTTAAAGACTACTGTTTTTATGGAAGTTTTGGTACCCTGATATACTCGTATGATTTTACACCAGCTCACTGAAGAAAATAACGAGAAATCGCTTTATTTATTAACTTCCCTAATAAGCAGAGCAAAAGATGTTTGTTATACTTAGAATTGACTGTGACACTTTGTGGTGCAACTTTTGACTTCAGTCGTCTACAGCCGTTACGATTAAGAATTTATATGCTTTATTTTATTTCTTTTAATACAGATATTTTTTTTAAGCACATCCTAATTTGATTTTTTATCCATCCATTTAAAAGTCTGTTCGAGAAATGAAAGTGATTTAAAGCTATTTTTATACAATTTAACTTTTTATATTAAAAAGTAACTAAATTAAACTATTTAATAACTTTAAAATATTGAATGTAGAATTGATGAATGATATATAAATTCTAGTATTATTAACGAACAACTGAAAAAAAATCGGTTTTACATCAATCTACGATATTTTTATTTACATCTTTAGTAAAAATGCATCTACTCTTTAAAAACAGTGTAGAGGCCTATATAGCCCTCATTCACTACCTAAAGAGATATATTCGTTTCCTATTTTACATTTCCCCAGTTGTTTTTATGACTGTAACACTTGTAAAGCGCATGAAGAAGTAATCATACTTTCTTTCTCTAAGAGTAATGATGTTCAATAAAAAGGCAATATTACATATAAAGCTGGATTTCATGAAGCGAAAAATCGCTTCATTTATTAACTTCCCTGATAAACATGGTAGGAGATGCTTATTATTCTTAGAAGTGACTATGACACTTGTGAAATAACGTTTGACCTCAGGTTGGCTTACACCCATTACAGTTATAGAATTTAAAAAACATTTACATTGTAGATGAAATTTTAAGGTTCTACTTCTGAATTTTAGAAATTACGACGTTGTAATGTGAAATAGGGTTTTAATTGACTGTTTCTTGCCATTGATGTAACTGTAAATCCGATATAAATCTAATAATGACTGAAAATTTAATTAACTGCTAAAATAATGCTATAGTCAGAGTAAGGAACTAATCATCCTTTCTTTCTCTAAGAGTAATGATGTTCAATAAATAGACAATCCCAATTGTGTGTAGACTGAAGATTTTACATATAAAGCTGGATGTCATCGGCCGCAATATTTTATTTTTACCCTACAATAATTTAGATTTACAATCAATCGTCAAATAAAATTAAAGATATTAAAAAACATTTATAATTTTCTGCTGGACTATTTTATTTTGAGACCTACATCCTCATATTCGATATAGAATAAATTAGGATTTTTTTGTTTTGGAGCTTTGTCCTCTTCAGGCCAAAGCTTCAAAAAAACAAAGTTTTTTGACTTCCGTCCTTTGAGTTTGAATGACCAAGTGTTGTGAAATAAATCAATTAAATCCATTTAAAATGATATATAACCATTTTTAACTTTTCGAGGAAAAATGCAGTATTAATTTCAGTCACATGGGGGATGAAAATGAACTATCTTTACGTTTTGAGGTACAAGGAGAAACAAAATTTTATTTAATTAAAGTGGGGTTTCCTTATATATATATATATATATGCCAATGTGGCTCAAAAATCTTCAAAACTAGTAGATCGATTTCATGGAAATTTATACATGCGTAGCAGTGTATCTGAAGTTCTTTAGTTGTGTAGTTTCCGGTTCACTTTGATTATAAGTCTGAAATTAAGACATATTTTAGTTGAAGTAAGAATGGTAAAAATGAACTGTGAAACTAAATAATAAATTAGGATTGTTAAAGGTGCAGTGTTGTACCAGATAGATAAACAAAAATTATTTAATACTTAATTTAATATACAAAAGAGAAAAATATAAACAATCGAAAATTATATTATTTACTCCAATATACCTCAGTTGAGTTTCATGGCTTTCGTAATTTACAATATTTATAAATTTAAAAATCTGTAGTCATTATGATTAATAACTGAACTGATTGCACTACTTACCTTTACAAATAATGAATAAACTAAAAACATTTCCAAAAAATGTTAAAACTGAAATATAATTTTACCTTTTTATAAATTAAAAGAAAATATCGTTCTTTTTTTAGAGTTTAGTTAATGACAAAACTGGAATTTATTGCGTAAAATTAAATTTTTAACTGAAAATGTACTTGATGGGAATTAAAAATAGCATATTTGATGACGAGAGTCGTTAAACGAGAGGCAATATTACACTCATTGAACAGTTTGCTAAGCTTTTTTCAACTCTTCAAGATGAATGAATAAACGTGGACTGGTGGAGGGGTGTTGGAGGGCTTAATAGAAGGGGCTAGGTAGACTAATCAGCCTGAAGCAACAACCCAATAGAAAAACTGTCTGTCTGTCTGTCTTCTTGTCCGTCCGGTTACCGTTACTGCCTCTGCTGCTTTGATTGAGTTACACTTTTCTCGTCCAATTGAGTTCTGGTAGCGAACGTCTATCGGTCAGTATGAATAGTGAAGTTTCACAGAGCCACAATCAAGGTAAATGCGGCAAACTTGACGTTAGCTTTCATCGTATAACCCGTACGTCCTTCCCATTTCTATCGTTGTGAATTCCCTCTCTGTACCGTTCGACTCCGTTTATAATTTATAACTTTATTCGCTCGTTCTTCACTTCTCTTCGCCCATCCGTGTTGTGGTATGAAAGGGTATTGAGGGAGATTCTGCTCCATTACCTTTTCCCCGCCGATCTCATCTTCTACCCACCGTTTAACCACCTTACTGCTTTTGCTACGTTATAAACTTCGATCCAATCAATTGAAAAAAATGTTCAAACTTCATCATCATCATCAGCTGTTTGCTGTTAGTGTTATTGTGAAATACTTCGCTTCCTACCGCTACCTTGTAACAATTTTATAAACACTCGTCATCAAAACAGCACACACGTCATTAACACAACTCACCTAAATTCCTGATGACTTTATTTATATAAACGTATTACGACTTCTCTTCCTTCAATTTCAAAAATTTTCTGATCGAATCATTTATTTCTGTTAACTTTATATGACAAAAATAAATACTTTTAAAGTAAAAAGCGAGAAAATTATGGTGTTTGTATTTTCTTATGAATGAAAGAACAAATTTAAAATAGAGAAATAAATAAAAAAATTGAATCAATTGAATCTTAAACAAACTTTTTTTATAAAATGTAAAGAATTTTTTCTTTCTTTTTTTTGAACTGAAATAGCTTGCTTAAAATTAAAATATATTGTGTTGAAAAAATAAATGAATAATATTTCTTTAAGTTTAAACATTCCAATATACTCGTACAAGTTTTTTTGTAGCTAACATCACGATTTTTAAAAAAAAGTAATGATTTTTAAAAAAATCTTATGTGTACACCACATGACTTTCCTGTATGCCTATTAAATTACATATACACATTTTTAAAAGTATATAAAATTTTATTTCACTAATAACTTCTGATTTTTTTTATTTTTATTACTGAATTATTATTTATTGTAAAACTCTTTCAACAATCAGAGGTTAATTATTAATAAATCAATATATTTCATTAATTAAAGTTTTATTTGGCTTTATCTC